>NW_027205070.1:0-17769 GCF_024711535.1 Dipodomys merriami | reverse complement strand
AGGGGCAATACTTCTCACCTAGGCCTACGCAACATGCCAGCAGACAGTAACTGAAAATCCATCTCAATTTCTCATTTCTTATATTTCAGGCTCCAATTCCTTGAGAAACAAGAATTAGCAGCAAGCAATTGTATAATGTAGGGCAACTTAAAATGAAAGATGAAGTCACAAAATCGAGAGAAATTACTGTATTTCAACCTGAATTGACAGATGACCAGCCCATATGAGTGAACAAGATCAGAAAGTGTCACAAGATTATTTTTAATACCCCTCCCCTAATGACTAATGTTATATTTCAGTCCAGCATAAGTGGGCCCAAAAAATAGTTCCTGGAAGGATAGATCCGTGATTGATCTACCATGGTCAGGAAAATGACTTTGAGGTTAAATTTAATTCAGCAAAACATTAATTGAGAAGATCGTTTGTGCTTCAAAACACTGGTACTTTAGTACAACTTGGTTCTGTGGTATAAAAATGTTGTCATTCTCAAACCAACCTACATTTAATCTCCTGAAAGTGTATTCCTTTTCAAATAAACTTTTTGAAATCACACTTACCAAAATAACATTTGATAAGTAGATGACACTTAGTGACACTACAAGTTTTTCAAGTGTAGGGAGCAAGTTACAATAGAGTTGATTCATTCACCCAGCACTAATGACAGACAGGTTCAACCATTCATTAAAGTCTAAAAGTAGTACCACGCACCATTTGTGTTGCTTAGTAGGTGCCTTCCAGAAATTTGTTTAATAGATCAGCCTCCCATATTTTAACCCTAAACATTAGCTAATAAAGTAAATTTCATCACTTAATAAGGGGCATTTTAAAAAGTCACAAATACTTGCCTTATCATATGCTGTTTTGTTTTCCCTCTGTCTAACACAGTAAGAAATATGTCTTTAAGTCTTGAATATGGGTACTCATCTGAGATGTGACAAAATCTATCTTCTATTTCTATCATATTCTTCTATAGTAGTATATGTTACTTTCCTTCTTTTTCCAAAACTTATAGGTAGTAGAAAGTTTTATTCCATGTAATATAAAATAATCACACATCATTCTACAAAACCATTTATAAAAACTGGTAGTTAAGAATACATTCAAAGCCATTTTTAAACTTTCTTGTTGACTAATGATTAATCTTCAAATGGATGAGAATATAATCATGTCTAGGTGTTTCAAGTCTCCAGTCTTGCAAATTGTTATTGCAGATGAATGAATTATGGAAATATAAGCTGACATCAGTTCAAGTATGTGCAGGACTGAAACTCCATGGAATGTATATAAACCTTTCAAATATTAACAGACAGTTTAACAGAATGACTATCAGGAAGTTGAAACCAGAGAGCCATAATAGTAAAGACATAGAATGAATGAAAAAATGGAACAAGGGGCAAGTACAGCTAGAATACTCAATGTACACATTTGAGAAAGGAAGTGGTAAATCGGAAATAAATCTTGGAGAATGGGGTGGTTGAGAATGATAGAAGGTGTCACTGTGATCCAGGAGCAATGGATAATTAGGTGGACATATTTAATTGTAAGACACTTGCACAACCTTTGGAAATTCAGTTAAAAAACACAAAAACACATAAAAATCACAACCAAACAGCACTCTGTAGGGAGTATGAATATGACCTCTCAAAAATTTTAAGCAGTTAATGGAGGGAAGTCTTAGTAATAGCAAACAAAGATTTTCAAAGAGGGCAGTTTGGCGTAGGGGAGGATTTTGAACAGATTTAAATAGATTATCTAAGGTTATAAATCACATATATCTGCTGCGAATATTATCTTTCTTCTATGAGTTCTTTTTGTCTGAACTTGATACTCCAGTCCTGAGCCACAATTGATAGCTTGGAAAAATGGAATGGAAGAAACAAAATGAAGAACCCATTACTCCACTGTAGAGAAAACAATCCTTTATGTTTTCCTCTAATCTCTCTTCACTACATTTTATTCATACTTTTAGGTCAATTCATTTTGAATTACATTTTCCTTCTTTATTCTGGCAAAGTAATTGGTCAAATAATTCACTAAAAGTTATTTGCCATTTTTTTTGATTTTGCTGTTTAATTGACTAAGCGAGTCCATTAAACTTTCCTCTTGTATTTGGTTGCCATGAAACAACATCTATGTTAATGAGGACAAATCTAATGTAAAAATTGTCTCCAGAAAACCAGTCCAAGAAACTGTGATTACAAATACTTGGCTAACTTTTTTCTTTTTCCTTTACCTTGAAAGTCTTCTTGTGTCTAAATTGCTCAGAAAAATAGGTGCTCCATCACTTTTTGTTTCAATCAATTCTAACCTCAAGGATATATTTTGCTAACAAGATGCTTAGAGGAAACCAAAAAATACTCCATTTTTATCTTCTCACTTAAGACTCTCCTTAGATACCATATCAGGAACAGTGAAGTTTTTCTTTGCAAAATCATTTCAATATATTATTTTTCTCTTGTTCTTGCATTTGCTCACCAAGATGTATGGAGAAGAATAGAGGTAAATCACCCATACCTTGGAAGACAGGTCTGTTACAAAAGGACAATGCTTCTGTTTCCTACTTCTATGTCCTCCTCTCAGCTCTTTCCTGATTTCCAATTAAACACAGCTTCTTGGCTATTGAAGCCTCACCCACTGCTTCATCTTCATAGTTTCTCTTTTAAAACTCTTTTAAGGGTAGAGACCCAGCTATATAAAACCAATCTGAAAAGGATCCCAAACCTCAAAATCTAAAGGAGTTTTATGATTCTTCAGGAGGACGATTGGGAGACCTAGGACTCCCCATGCCAATCGTTTGATCATCACATTCCTGCCTCATTTTGTCCCCTTTCCTATTGGCCAATATTCGTCTCTGTAACTGATCTGGATATGACCAGGTGTCAGGAATGGTAGTGGTTAGAGCCCGTCTAGGAGACAACTCCTCCGCTACTTGCACTCTCAGCAATCACTGGTAACCCAATGACTCATATCCTTTTGCAGGTTTGGTACGTGTTTTCCCAGGTTCAATTGATTCATCCGCGCACTAAAAGAGCAGTAGGATTGATCCTTGCAATCGGGTCCGCAATCATCGCTACAGTGGCTTCAGCTACCACCACCACTGTATTGCTGTCCCAAAGCGTGTCCACTGTGCAACAAATAAACCAGCTCATCCCTCAACTGTCATCCATAGAATTATAACATTTACAAGTTGCCAATCATCTTAAGGGAGGCCTCCTTGTGCTCCAACAACAAATAGACTTGCTCCAAGAACAGATTACGTTTCTTTGATTACAACAAGGAGGACTATGTAATGCTATGACTAATTCTGTCTGTTAGCTTACCACTCCCGCACCCAATTTCACTGAAGTTAGTAACTACCTCAAAGGCCCTAAGTCCCTTAAGTACTTAAACTTCAACCAAAACCTGCTGCATGATGTTACCCACCTAAACCAGACCACCATTCAGCTTATTCCCGCTGTCTCCTTTTTAGAAGATGTGCTTAAAAAGTTACAACAATGGTTTTTGCCATCCTCTCTGGTCATCTGGGGAGGCCGTGCACATGTAGGGCTTACTCTCCTAGGAATTATTAAATGCTTGCACTCCCGGCAAAAATGCCTCCAATGACGGGTCACCATAATGACGGTCCTTTTAAAAGAAAAGGGAAAATTTGTGGGTAGAGCCGGTCAGATCTGGTTGAGTCAGCTAGAGTAGCAGTTGAAGCACAGTTCCTGCTCATAGAGACGTGACCCACAGGCACGTCTGCCTAGCTTTCCAGCCATGAGCTGTCTATGCTCCCTACATGCCCCCAGGGGACCAATCAGTGCCTGTCACCAAGCAGTGCCCATCATCAACTCCCCGCTAAGTAATTGGCTGGGAAGGACTCAGGAGGTTGGGAAAGCTGGAGCTATAAAATCCCAACCCTTGTGCAGAAATAAACCAGAACTGCTTAAGCCTGTTCTCCCAACGTGTGTTCCTTGAGTGCGTCATTCACGCTTACCTCCTGCCAGAGATCTAGCCCTACAATGTAGCAATGGGGGAGGCCTTATAGTCCTTCACCTTCATTAGACTTCAAGCTAAGAATCTGTGATTAGTTGGAAATCAGGCAAGAGCTAAGAGGAGGACAGAGAAATAGGACATAGGAGCATTTTCCTTTTGTAAAAGACACTGTCATCCATGGTATGGGTGATTCAACTCTATTCTCCATACATCTTGTTGAGCAAATGCAAGATGAAGAGAAAAAAATGATCTATTGAAATAATTTTGCAAAGAATAACTTCACTGTTCCTGATATGGTATCTAAGGAGAGTCTTAAGAGAGAAGATAAAAGTGCAGTATTCTTCGGTTTCCTCTAAGCATATTGTTAGCAAAATATCTTTGAGGTTATAAGTGATTGATCCAAAAATTGGAAGAGTACTTATTTTTGAGGGCACTTTAGACAAAGAAGACTTTCAAGGTAAAAGAAAAAAGAAAAATGTATAGCTAAATATTTGTGATCACAGCTTCTTGGACTGGTATTTTGGAGGCAAAGTTTTACATTAGAGATTGTCCTCATTAACATTCATGCTGGGTTTCCGTGGCAACCAAATGCAAGCGGGAAGTTTAATGGACTCGCTTGGACAAGAAAACAGCATGATAGAAAAAAATGGCTAATAATATTTAGTGAATAATTTTGACCAATTACTTTGCCAGAACAAAGAAGGAAATATTTAATTCAAATCACTTGACTTAAACTTATGAATAAAAGTAGTCAATAGAAATGAGAGAAAACGTAGACTACTGTTTCCTCTCCAATGGAGTAATGGGTTCTTGATCTTGTTTCTTCCATTCTATCTTCACAAGCTATCAAGTGTGGCTCAGGACTGGAATATCCTTTCAGACCAAGAGAACTCGCAGAAGAAAATATTTGCAGCAGATGTAGGTGATTTATAACCTTAAACAGTCTATTTAAATCTGTTAAAATTTCTCCTCTACCCCAAATTGCTCACTTCGAACAGCTTTGTATGCTTTTCTCAAGATTGTCCTTCATTAACTATTTAAAATTTTGAGAGGTCATAATCAGACTCTATAGAGATTGCTGTTTGGTTGTGCTTTTTGTGTGTTTTTGCTTTTTGTTGTGTTTTTTCACTGAATTTCAAAAAGTTGTGAAAGTGTGTTACAAAAATGTCCATCTAATTGTCCAATGTTCCGGGATCAGAGTCACTCCTTCTATCATTCTCAACCAACCTCTTCTACAAGATTTATTTCTGATTTACCATTTCCTTTCTCACATGTGTATATAAGTATTCTAGCTGTACTTGCCCCTTGTTCCATTCTTCGTTCATTCTATGGCTTTAATATTATTCCTTTACTATTATTACTATTAATTCAATTTCCTGATACTCATTCTGTTAAACTGTCTGTTAGTACTTTGAAAGGTTTATATACATTCCATGGAGTTTCAATTCTGCATATACTTGAACTGATATCAGCTTATATTTCCATAATTCATTCATCTGAAGTAACAATTTGCAAGACTGGAGACATGAAGCACCTAGACATGATTTCATTGCCCTCCATTTGGAAGATTAATCTGTAGTCAACAAGAAAGTTTAAAAATGGCTTAGAATGTATTCCTAACTACCAGTTTTTCTAAATGGCTTTGTACAGTGGTGTGTGATTATTTTATTTTACATGGGATAATATTTTCAACTACCTATAAGTATTGGCAAAAGAAGAAATATAAAATTTACTACGGTAGAGGAATATGATAGAAATAGAAGACAGATTGTATGTTTGTCAAATCTCTGATGAGTACCCATATTCAAGATTTAAAGTCATATTTCTTACTATGTTAGACATATAGGGAAAACGTAAAACACCATATGATAAGGCAACTATTCATGACTTTTTAAAATGTACTTATGTGATGAAATTTACTTTATTAGCTAATGTTTTGGTTTGAAATATTGGAAGCTGAACTATTTAACAAATTTTTGAAGGCACCTACTGAAAAACACAAATGGTGGGGGGTACTATTCCTACACTTTAATGAATGGTTGAACCTGTTTGGCATTAGTGCTGGGTGAATAAATCAACTCTATTGAAACTTGCTCCCTACACTTGAAAGACTAGTAACCTCACTAAATATCATCACTTGTAAAGTGTTATTTTGGCAAATGTGATTTTTAAAAGTTTATTTGAAAAGGAATATACTTTCAGCAGATTAAATTTAGGTTATCATTTGTTTGAGAATGACAACATTTTTATACTACAGAACCAAGTTTACTGAAGTACCAGTGTTTTGAAGCACTAAGGATCTTCTCAATTAATGTTTTTTGAATTACATTTGACCTCTATGTCAAGTATTCCTAGCATTGGTAGACCAATTATGGATCTATCGTTCAGGAACTATTTTTTAGCCTGCTGATACTGGACTGAAATCATTCATTAATCATTAGGAGAAGGGTATTACAAATAATCTTGTGACATTTGTGGTCTTTTCCACTCATATGGCATGGTCATCTGAAAATTGAAAGTTTGAATTACTGTACTTTCACATTTTGTGATTTCATCTTGCATTTTAAGTTGCTTTGCATTTCCCAATTGCTCACTGCTAATTCCTGCATTTCAAGGAATTGGGGCCCTGAAATATAAGAAATGAGAAATTGAGATGGGTCTTCAATTACTTTCTCTTGGCATGTTGCATGGGCATAGGTGGGAACTTTTGCCCTAGTTATCTGATGATGCAGATAACTGGGACCTGGGATCCTAGGACCCATGGATCCTGTAGAAGAATAATACCTTTTAGACATCATATTAGCAAAATTTGAGTATAATCAGTAGGAATGCTTCAGAAATATGGAGAAAAACAATTTGGGACCAGCGAGTTAAAACAATAAACAGAGCACCAGAGTAAAATCCCTTATAGATTAGAGGAAAACAACATTGTTTTTTTTACCATGTGAATTCAGAAGACCAAGAACACGTAGAAAGTATCACAAGTTTATACTGAAAACATTGCATTGATACTTTTTATATTCTAATATATGTTCTAATCCTGATTATTTATATTCCAATCTATTTATTGGAATAATATAAAATAATTTGTCAAATTATCAATTAATTCCAGTAAGATCCACTGTGTGAAATATAAAATCAACACATATAAATATAAAATATATAATTATCTATAAGAAAATGTTTTGCATTGTTCCGTTGTGGTTAGGGAATCAAAGGCAACTGTTTTAAAGTATTATTCCATTGCCTCTACCTCATTGTTTGGGAGAATTAGAACTAAAGCTTTACCATTCGGGGATGTACAGCTTAGAGGCAAGAGGAAACACTGTGGTTAAAACACTAGCAATTTAAGGCCTAATAACGAGGAGAAACATATGGACTTCTCCTGGAGCTATGGAATATATTTGGTGATAGAAAATCAGTGGTGTAACTTCCTGCCTGGTTGGATGGTAGTCAGGCCAAGACATTAGGTAATCATGCATATGAACAACTTTTTCACCTTCTTGGCTTTAGCTACTTTTGAAATGGTAGGGTGTAATAAGCAGTTATATTTTGAAAAAATACCTTCTAGTCCGAACAGTTCTGTCTGAACTGTTCGTCTCTATATAATCCCTTGTAACTAAGATTAGTTTTGCTCCAGTAAGACAATCTATGCTGTCAGGGTAAGACATTCTGGTTGGGCTGTTCCTACATGAAGCAAGGGTAAAAGGTCAAGGAGACATTTTTGCCAGCAAGACCTCATTTGGGAAATTTTAAGCTGCAGAAATTTAGAAGTAGCTCTTAAGCAAGGCTTACTTTGAATCCATTAGCTCCACAAAGCTAAATCAGTTAATAAATAAGTACTTGAAAATCCATCACCTTTGCACCTATCTATAACGGCTTCAAAGTATGATCAAATTTCAAATGAAAAAGACTTAAAATAGTCATTTACAAAAACTTGCAAATGTGAGCAATCGAACAAACAACATAAGTTTTTTCCACCATACACAGAATTTTACAGAAATAAGATGAATAGCAATTTTGGGAACAATAAGGTTTCCTTGTTACAAATAGGCAACCAAGGATATATACCTGTCTTAAGATTGCATCATTGATTACTTAAGTTTATAGGATACTACATGCTTCAGCAGCAGGTCTACCCGAATTACAATACAGAGATTTACATGCCTCTTGCACAAGGATGATATGAAAATTTGTGAAGTATTCCATATTTTTCATTCTTCAGATGCAAGAAATGAAAAAACAGTTA
Source organism: Dipodomys merriami (assembly GCF_024711535.1). Lineage (NCBI taxonomy): Eukaryota > Metazoa > Chordata > Mammalia > Rodentia > Heteromyidae > Dipodomys > Dipodomys merriami. The sequence goes on along the minus strand of NW_027205070.1, from coordinate 9,545 downwards.
TTCAAAAGTTGATTACAAATATACAAGTGTAATAATATATGTAATTCATAGAAATAAAAGTTAGTTTGACATCAGTGTATTCAATCTTCACTGTTTTAGAAAGGCCTTTACATAGCCTAACCTTTATAAAACTTTTGAAATAAATAACATTGTCATTTTATCCCAAAGAAATAAAATTTTATAAGGACCTAGGAATTAAAAGAATCTTAAAATGTTTCTATATAGAATGCAATCTGAAAGGACACATTTATTAATGAACGTATGTATTATAAAACAATGTCGAATTCAAAGTATTATATCTAGGAGCGAATGAAATAGATTATGGACATTATACAAACAGAATACTAAATATTTTAAAATATACTTTTTCAGACAAGCACCAGAAATATCTTTAGTTTTTGTACTACTCATTTCAACAGATAAATTAACATTTTTTCTGATTTAAAAAATCACAAACTCTATAGAAATCATTATAGATGTATACAAACAACTCAAATATATTTTGACATCAAAGTCAGGCAATTCACTTGGAAGAATACCATGGAATACATGAATTTTTAAAGTAAGGTATTGCTGTTGCTTTGTATTGTGAAAATATTTTCTATGGTCACATAGGATGGACTGGCAATTTTGAAATTAAAGAAACTTAACTGATCCATTAGGACTTAGGAGAACAATTTGTACAGCTTTCCACAACTTCAAAGAGGTAGTGATACACACTTATCCTTTTGGCAATATCAAATTCAGTTTCTTCCAAGTTGTGCTTCAGACCTGGCTTGATATAATGGTTCAATAGAAGGAGATCCAGCGCATCATTGCTAAATCTATTCCCAGCAGCAAGATGCATGGGGGTCAAGAGGCCTTTAACTTGGCCATTGGTATCTGCATCATGATGAAATAAAGAAGCCACTCTGTTATTATTCCATATATAAGTACTGTGCAGGGATGTCCAGCCATTCGCAGTTATTGCATGAATATCTGCCTTGAGCCTCCAACTCATGGACAATATCTAAGTGTCCACTGTAGGCTTCTCGATGAAGAGGGGTATACTCATCGTCATCCCTAGTAATCACATGAGTGACCTTTTTGGAAAGTAGTCTCTGCACTGTAGTAAGGCGATTATTTTCAGCAGAACAAATAAGAAATTTGCTTGGATACTATTTCATTTTTTTTGCAATTGATACCATTTCTCACTTTTTCATCTTGTTCCTCAACTTCATCAGAATTGCCTAACCAGAGACTTTGAGTGCCAGTGAGAATGAGCTGTCCATGTATTTCCCCAATAGTTCACATTGGATGATATGGTCAGAAAAATCTGGTGAATTTGCTGCATCTGTTTTTTTCACTATTATTTCTTTTCTCTTTTTTCATTTTTACTATTCTAAATTATTCTAACTGGAGAGTAGGGAATTGGAAGAGAGCAGAGGAAAGATTTTCCTCCGTATTTAAAGGTACAGACTGAAAATGAGGACCAGTGTTGTCTTCTTGTGCAGCTTATTCTAAAAATGAGAAAACAGGAAATAATGTCTTCTATGTAAATGAATTGGGATATGGCAGAGCAGAAAGTGAAATGATGCAACCAAAAATATAAAAGCAAAATAAATTATGATAATTATGGAGCAATCATATTACTTATAAGAACCATGAAAGGGAGAGAGGAAGAGAGAGACAGATGTGCAATGATTTAGCTAGCCACAAAATCCATCCCTCTCATCAAATTATAGAGCAAATAAATTTAGTTTTTAAAAGAGATGGAAATAGAATTTAAGATCAGATGTCTCCATTGTTTTAAATTATATTCTTATTATCTTAAATACTTGTACAAGGGAATTTTCATTCAACATATCAGGTTTTTAAAGTAAAATGGATCTTTATATAACTTTTCCACACCCTTCGAAACCTCACCCCACTTTAATTTTTTCTAGTTTCATACTATCTGTATTGAATATTATACCTTCAGGCTCCTCGTCCATAACTCTCTTTATTCCTTCCTTTTGACTTCCACTCACATATTCCAAGTGATAGTTTCCTGGTATTCATTTTGTTTGAGTAAAATTCAATTTTATAAGAAATTACACCTTTGAAATACTCCTCTGCAAATAGCATGCTTTGGTTAATATTTTTGTGTAAACTTGTATAAATTTCTAGCTTCCAAATATGGCTCTGACTTAGTTCCATTAATATATTTTTAGATCTATCCATTTCGTTGCAAATAATGTAACAGTCTTCAAAATGGATGGGTTCAATCCAATTGTGTATATGTGCCACTCTTTCTCTAATCATCACTCTGCCAAAGGGCATCTGGGCTGTTTCCGTAACGTGGCTACAGTGAATAGTGCAGCAGTGAACATGATTGTGAAAGTGATTTTACTGTTACGTTTTGGAATAATTCATCACTTCCTTTGTGGGAGCAATACTCTATCCAGTTTTCCATAATAAGAACATCCTTCCCTTCATCTTCATCACAATGTATTGCAAGTCCTCAAAAACACACTTACCCCTACACTTACCCCTACAGGTCTCAATAAGCTAAAACACCACTGTGCCCATATTCTTTCAAAACATTTTTTTCATAATTGTACATATAATTTAGTGAGAACCTTCTATGTACTTTCCTAATGTGGGAATGAGGGACATGACAGAGTAAACGTAAGAAATATGCAACTTAATTAACTATTATCATATTTAAAATCATGTTCAGCTCTAATTCATAGCCTCACATAATATTATTTTAATCTTTATTTGATTACTTCATCTAACCCGTAAATTATATCAGGTGAGTTAAAAGCAAAGGCAAAAAGTGTGGTTTGATTTTGACACTCATGTGTGAGGTTGCACAACATGGGCAAATAGATGGATTGGAATTAATAGCTCTTATCCATTTTGTTAACGTAGAGATGATTTTCCCAACCTGATTCTTGAATTCTTATTCCATTCAACAACAAGAAACATGTGATAATTTCCTTTGTTTTGCTCCTTATTAACTTTTTTCCATTTTATTTTATAATGGATGATTTCATAAATGTACTGTAGATACAAAAATATGCTAAATATTTCTATCCGTATGCATTGATATATACATACACACATATATTATGCAGGTTATATGATAATGTATAATTTCAGTAACTGTACAATTTACTAAATTATTAAAACTATCGACGGCTCATGCCTGGCATCCTGGTTACTCGGGAGGCTGAGATCTGACAATCATAGTTTGAAGCCATCCTGGGCAAGAATGTCCAGGAGCCTCTTATCACCAAACAATCAACAGAAAATCAGAATTGGAAGTGTGGTTCAAATAGTAGAGTGGTAGCCTTGAGAGAAAAATCTCAGGGTTATCATCCAGGTTCTTAGATTAGGAAGTACAATCTACCCAAATAAAATCTATTTAATTTACACCTATGTAATTAAAGTATTTCCATCACCCAAATGCACAACCATGCTCATTTGCAAGGTAACTCTGTTTTGTCTGAAGTACCATAAAATATTTTCACTTAAGGTGAAAGCATTGGAACGTGGGTTCATTCTATCTCTCTCATGCATTTTTCCACTCAAATATTCAAATCTTACAATTATTCCAATTATTTAAAATAATAGCTTTTTACTTTAATACCCAAATATTAGAGTTTGAATTGAGTGTCTTGTGCCCCCTAAATGGGTGCTCTTACCACTTTGTCATGTCTCCAGCGCTAAATTATCCTGATTATTTTTCAGATCCTTGTGTATGACCTTGGGCTCAGTCCATGTTATGTTATTCTTCCTGGAATTTAGAATAACAGGTGCATGGCATTGTGTACTGATTTTTTGTCCAGTCTGGGCTTTATCCTCTATCCTCTCAAGAGTAGATTCCCATGTAGTCAGGATTTTCATAAGTTTGTGATAGCTGATGTTTTTTTAAGTCTTTGCATTTCCTGCAGGTTCTTGACTACTGAATTAATTTGTTTTCTTGGGTTGTGTTGTTTCATTTGAATGTATGTGTTGAGTTGTTCCTCACTTGTCCTTTTGTTTCTTTCAATCAAGTTCTTACCTAAAATGCTGAGAAACCAATTCTTCTTTTTCATGATAGTCAAGGTGAACATGATTTATTACAAAGCAATTTCAGTAATATTTAAACATCTTCATATCTATGGATGGTACATAAATGATAAGTGCTGTGACGGGTTTTTTTATTTTCACAGCAGTCTTTGCCATGCACAGACAGATCACCATAAAATCTATGAAGATAATAAAACTACAGATGCAAGCAAAGAGAAGAAAAACCTATTATTAATTGTTTGACAGAGGCTTGCGTTCTATTGAAAGAAATACGTTGCGTGATGCAAGATTTCACAAAATTATATTGCTAGGGGGAAGCTAAACAATCATCTAATTCTACAGAATTGAGGGAGAAGAATCAAACTCCTGAATAGTTTACATATGGGTCAAATAAAAGCATGCTTCTAAAAAGAGAGTTTACTTTAGAGAAACATGATGAGTTCTATGTAAATAGGTGCTTAGCTGATTTTGTTAATTTGTAAACTAATACAGGGAAATAGGGTACAGCAAGGTAAAAAAAGAACTTCGCATTGAAATACTCATGTGTGTGTTTGTGTGTGTGTGTGTGTGTGTGTGTGTGTGTGTGTTTGTGTGTGTGTGTACATGCACGTGTATACACGCATGCATATGTGCAAGTGCTCATTTATTCATTCATCATCCCTATGCTTCTGTGTCCAAGGATAGTGGCTTACCACTTGAGCCATTGTTCCACTTCTGGTTTTTTGGAGATAATCGCATGTATTTTCATGACTGGACTGGCTTTGAATAGTGGTCTTCATATCTCAGCCTCCAGAGTAGCTAGCTAATCTTACTCAGCCCCCAAGTAGCTAGTTAAAATTTGGCCTGTCCTCTATACTTCACTGCTTTTTTATTCTTGTCCTGAGGTGTTCACATGCCTAAGTCATATATATGTCTGAACTCTTAACTACTGAGGAGGCTTGAGAACAGAACCCAGGCCAAAAGTTTAGTGGACTTCCTTCTCAATCTATAGTTGGGTGCAATGGATCATTTCCACCATCCTGCACTTTCTACAGGTTAAGATTGGAAGGGCTGCCGAAACCAGGCCAGCCAAGTTAGGAAGCAAGACAATTTGGTGTGCAACTCTTATGCCCTTGATAATGGGAAGGCTAAAAAGTCAGATCAGATGCATGTTCTTTTGAAAGGGAACCCCTATCCTAAAATTAACCACTGATATGACACCACTCTACAAAAACAATACCCAAGTTGAACACAATTTCCCACAACCAAAATAAGCATATACTTTAACATGCAAAAACTTAGTACAATCTGCTCTTTGCTCTAATATCAGCTTCATCTAATTATCATATCATGTGACAGAATAGTTTCTTCATTAAACTGATTATATATTTTAAGAAACCTAGAAAATTCTTTCTCACATATTAAATCAAATGAATGGCAAATTGCCTCATTTCTTACCTATTTGACTACCACTATAAATTCATCTTACGATTATTATTAATAGTAATATATTCAGATTTATTAATTTACTTTGTAACAGTTTTTAAACTTTTGGCTTCCCTGCTGAAGTTGAAGTATTTAAATAGTATCATCAAATTTTATTACTTGGGTACTTAGGGCAGTTTTTTAAAAAGTTTTAAACCAATGGTTTCTAGTAATTCTGTTTTTTTTTTTTGGGGGGGGGGAGGGTGTCGGATCATGGGACCTGAATTCTGGGCCTGGGTGCTGTTCCTCAAGGCTAGTTCAAGGCTAGCACTCGACCACTTGATCCTCAGCGCCACTTCCAGTTTTTTTTTCTGTTTATGTGATGCTGAGGAATTCAACCCAGGGCCTCAAACATTCAAAGCAAGAGTTCTACCACTGAGCCACCTTCCTAGCTCTCTATGAATTCTTAATTGTTATATTATTTAGCTTATTTTTAATTTCAATTTAATTTTATTGTAAAGGTAATTTACAGAGGGGATACAGCTACCTAAATAAAGTAATGAGTACATTTATTATGGAAGGAACATATTTATCGCTTCTATTGATTTTTTTGCACACTCAAAAAAAAAACTACTGATGCTTTTCCTGTCGATATTGACCAATGGGTACTTTTCTTTCTTCATGCATTTTTTATTATTAAATTGATATACAGAGGGCTTACAGTTATTTAAGTCAACTAAAGAGTACACTTCATTTTATTTTCTAAATTTTGAACTTAATTATTTTCTTTTGTTTCTTTAGGGTAATTCATTTTTCAGAGTTGTAAGATTAGTTAATTTAGTTTTGCATAATTTTAACACATGTAAATTATTCAGAGATATATTTTTTGCTTTCAAAATAGTTAACATGTGAATATTTAAAAATTATTTTCTTAAATTTTATATGGTTGATGAATTTAAATAAATTTAATTTCTTAAAGTTCTAAACATATTTGTTCAGGTAATGAATACTGTATTTTCAAGAAGCACATACTTAATAAAAAAGGCTGCATTACATGGTCACTTTTTGGAAATATTTATACTTGAATTAAAAAAAACTGAGCTGGGCATAGTGATTTGTAGTTTCCATTTTCTAACTATGGTGGGAAGTGTAAATAGGGTTTGCAATTCGGGAGAGACTGGGAAAATATGAGACCTTATCATAAAATTTCCAGAGTGAAATGATTAGAGATATAGCCATGCCTAGCAAGATATAGAGCACCTGGTTATAATATACTAAATCTTGAGTTAAAACACCAGTAACATCAATCTTTTATCAAAATAAAAGTATACATGGTTCAAAATGTTTATTATTTAAAACTTGTTTGCAAATTTCTCATGTCTTTTATTTCTTAATTTTCAATTTACTTAATCTATAAGAATCCAAGTATCTTGTGACTGTTTTATTTCTAGTAAACTTTTAAATAGTATGAGCAATATTATGATTTCATATATTAAAATACTTTTACTGTTTGTGATAATTTCCTCTGTTTAATATGATAATAACAGTATTCCAAATGTGTGTATGTGCTATGTGTGTGTGTGTGTTTATGTGGGTTTTGTGTGTGTGTGCTTTGTGTGTACTTTGTAATGCTTGAGAGATCACACAATTGCTTCACATATGTTAGGCCAAAGTTTTATCACTGAACTATACTGTCTAGTTATAATACAATTTTTGTTTTAAGTTATGACTTTTTAAAATTTTCATTCCTAGTATGCTTTTCAAAATTATATATGATAAAATGTGATCCATCTTCTATCCACATTAGCAACTGTTAGTTTTATTCTTTCTCTTATTTCTTTGGAAATGAATTATATTCCTATTACAACTTTTTTACATTGTAACAGCTCTATAAAATGCTTTGTTTTCTATTTTATTTTTTCCATGTTATCTGACTTTCAGTCCAAACTATCAGGTGGATTAAAAAGAAACTTGATTCAGAACACTTTATTTTTCTCCTTCTCTTCTCTGAAGTCTTTCTGTTTTTTGAAACAATACCAATGACATACAGCTCCTATGTGATCCACCATTCTTCCCCATCTATCTCTCTTCTGCAGTACAGCTCAAGTTGTTATCATTTAGCTTTATTATGCTATAATGTTATCTAAAGCTTAACTCATTCCTAAATTAATTTTAGTTGCTTTGAGCAATCTCTAAAGACATTTATCTATATATAATATCAGGGGTTTGTGTTTCCACAATGTGCGAAGTATGAGTGACTATCAAACATCCAGATATCTCTGGAGAATATTGGTCCACCTGCTCAATAATACCGTATGTAAATTCAAGGAATTTATAACAATCTTGTAAAATGGTGTAGCTTGAACCTTCATACAAGCTTTGAATCGTATTACCATGTTTAGTGAAGATAACCTAGTTCTATTATAAGAACAGACGCATAGAAGAAGGTAACAGATTTTTCAAAAATAAATTCTTAGTTTTATGTTCCACAGATCATGAAAAGGATGCTATGAGACTTTATGAAATAAAAACAGAATCTTAAATTGTTGTATTGGCACTATTGCCTCTCTAGATTTAAAGGATGATCTTAGAATATTACCTCAATCCTTTATTTGTGTGTATGTATGTCGGTCATGGGGTTTGAACTCTGGGCTTGGGAGTTGTCCATGTGCTCTTCAGCTCAAGGTGAGCACTCTACCGCTTGAGCAACAACAAAACTGCCAGTTTTCTAGTGGTTTATTGGAGATAAGAGTCTCATGGACTTTCCTGCCCAAGATAGCTTTAAACCACCATACTCAGATCTCAGCCTCCTCAGTAGCTAGGATTACAGGCGTGAGCCACCGGCAACTGGCCTACCTAAAACCTTATAAAGAATGATTATCAAACTAAATGTGAGATGTAAAAACCTGTAAAACATAAATGTAAATATTCATTACATCGGATTAGTAAAGGTTTCTAAAAATTTGACATGGAAAGCATTAGTAGCTAAAGAGAAGCAAGAACTGGATTATATCAAGTGATAACCTTTCATAATTCAAAGGACACTATAACAGAAACGAAACCATATCCAACAGATAGAGGGCATATATTTGTTAATGCTACAATGTTAATGCTACAATGATTCTGAAACTTAAGTGTTTTTTGGGAGGGGTCCGGTTGTGGGCCCTGAACTCTGGGCCTGGGCCCTGTCCTTCAGCTCTTCAGCTCAAGGCTAGCGCTCTACCACTTGAGCCACAGAGCAACTTCCGGCTTTTTTTTTGCTTATGTGATGCAAAGGAATCGAACCCAGGGCCTCAGGCATGCAAGGCATCGCTCTACCACTGAGCCACCTTCCCAGCCCCTGAAACTTAAGTATTTTTATATCTTCTAATTCTATATAAATTTTTTTCCTGAATAGTATATTTCATTAAATAACATATGCAAATTAATAGTCAATAGGAGGAGCATATGAAATAAGCTCCTTTTTAGTGGCTAAGAAATAATAAAAACTCACTAATAAGTCCATAATATAAAAAGAGGACACAAAATATAGTAATGCATTTGTGGAGAAATTGATATACTTCTGATAGTGATCGATTTGTATAATACTACAATCATTTTAGCAAATAAGATTTCAAGTCTTCAAAAGGTGAAAGAGAATTTTATAGGATCCAGGCATTACACTTCTATGAATGTATTAAACAGAAGTAAAAAAACTTTTTTGGATAGAGAATGTAGTTAATTGACAGTGAACTTGAACAGTATGTGTGAGACCCTGGAAATGATCCGCAAAAAACAAATTTTGAAAAGACACACTATAGAGGATGTATGCTGGGCAAATTCCTGTAACTGAATTTTATATCTATTTTTAATGTCTGTTCTAAAATTTACAGCATTTCTATTTGAAGGAATGCAAGTTTGTGAAAATCGGTCTTTGAAAACCTATGAAGGCACAATTCACTTCCAAAGCACTAAAATGTATACAATAAAAGGAGATAATATATTGTAAGTGAATTGCATGTCAGGAAAAAAAACTATTGTTAAAACTTCTTCACACAAAATGCAGAATAGCTAAAAAGATGTTTTGGTGTTGGCTAAAAACTCTTTGTAAACTACTGCATTTA
>NW_027205069.1:0-17770 GCF_024711535.1 Dipodomys merriami | reverse complement strand
GCAAAGCCACAGGTAGAGCAAGGTGCATCCCTGAGTCACCCTTGGAAACCAGTCTCCCTGATGAATATGTATAGAGGTCTTCTCTGATACCCACTTCTAAGTATTTTTTATTCATGTCTTTTATTCTAGCCCTCACTGTGGTATAGGGAGAATTCTGGAATTTCAGATCCTGGTCATGGATAGAAAAGGGAAGGGCCTTGTGTACATATAAGATCAGGTGAGCAGAGTAGTATAAGAGTAATGAGAGATTAAAGAGTGAGGAAAATCCTGTAGACAAGCAGAACAGTGTTGCAGGAGAAGGGGCAGGGCGGGAGGGGGTGGGTGCTCAGGACAGTCATCTTCAATTCTGGGGCATGCCAGTGCTCATCAGGAAATGGACGAGGATTGAGAAAAATAGATGTAAAGCTTGGCCAAGCCAAGTGTTTATGGCAAGAGTGAGGCTGAGGCAGAGGATCATGAATTTGAGGACAGCCTAAACTACATAGACTAACTTTGTCTCAAAATGATAGGGGAGGTCCAATGAGGATTAAATGAGTGAAGTAATTATGCATATCTATGAAACTAGAAAAATGAAATCTGTGTCAATTGAATTATAAAGGGGAAAAGGGGGATAAAGGAGAGTGATAATGAAGTTGATGGGGGATGTTGCATGCATGTATGGAAATCTCAATTAGACGGCCCTTATATAGGCTGATAAAAAGTTTCAAAGTTTAAAAAAATAGCAAAAGCTCTGTCAATCAAGAGAGACAAAGGATGGGGCTCCGAATGATGTGTAAAGAAAGGATTAACATTTCTGTTATATTGATACTGAAATTAAGGATTATAGAGATGAAAGTATTTGCCTTTTTAGCTAGCAAAGTACTTAATTCAGATTAGATGCACTACAAATATTTGTTGAGTCAATGAATGATTCAATAACTAGTGTAAAGCCTTTAATACAACATACTTAAGCCTGCTGTCAGAGATCTGGCTAGTAGCTGTGGGTAGAAGAATATGCTGTTGACACTGGAAAGAGACAATTTGTGGCAGCGTAGTTTTTTATTTTTTTCCAGTTTGAATGTTGGTTTGCTATCTGGTGTGCCATAAACTCAGGGTTTGTGCTTGCTAGACATATGCTCTACCACTTGAGCCATTCCTCTAGCTCTTTCTTGCCTTAGTTATTTTTCAGAGAATTTTTTTGCCCATGGCTAATCTCAAACCATGATCCTTCTATCTACCACCTCCACCATGTATAGTTTATTGATTGAAATGGAGGGTCTCCTTTTTTGCCCAGGCTGGCCTAGAACCAGTCTTTATAATCTGTGTATCCTCATAGCTAGGAACAAGTCAGATTTTAAATAGTGCTTCTCACCAACCCAACCTTTTGCCTTCTGTATTCTTCCTACCATTGCCTGCCTACCCTTTCTCCCATTTCTATTCACACAAGTCATCTGTATTCTCTAATGCTTTAAACCTTGAGCATAATCATTAGGCACTTATCCCACTATCGCAATGAAGTAGAAGATCTAAGCAAATAGGAACAAAGTTGCCCTCAGATACACTGTTTCATGTATGTGACAGGTGGCAATCTGAATAAACACTGCTTATAAATGATAAATTATATTTATTGTAATCCTTATAAATGTCACATTTTACAGGTCAATTGGATATTACTAGTTACTATTATCTACATTGACATCTTGCATGACTCACTGTATTGAAATGTTTTCATTTCTACTATACAGGGAGTTAGAAGCCTGATCTGTTAAGGAACTTGGCAAATATACATTGAAAGCTCCATAATTTTGTGATTATTACCTGAAGATGTAACTTCAGAAATGTGAACAGGGGAGAATGATACAATGGGATGCATGTGTGGCAGAAGTTGTTCCCTGCATAGTAACTGAGCCAAGGTTCTCAAAAAAAAAATCTATAGAAGACCTGGGTGCTATATTCTACATCGCCAGGAGGCCACTTAGACACGTTTCTAAGGAAATTCTTAGACAAGCTGATCAGTTTATTTGCCTTCTGTTCCTTTCTGGTCATTGTCTGCACAGTTGGCTTAGTGCCTCCTCCTCTGTGATCTCAGATACACAGAGAGGATCAACACTTGTACCATAGATACTTCCACCTGCCTGTAGGCCACTATGAAGCATAGACGAGAAACTTGCATAATCACTTGCAAAAAGTAATAAAAGGGGCTGGGAAGGTGGCTCAGTGGTAGAGCGCTTGCCTTGCATGCATGAGGCCTTGGGTTCAATTCCTCAGCACCACATAAGCAAAAGAAAAAAGCCAGAAGTGGCACTGTGGCTCAAGTGGTAGAGAGTTAGCCTTGAGCTGAAGAGCTGAGGGACAGCGCCCAGGCCCAGAGTTCAGGCCCCACGACTGGACCCCCCCCCCAAAAAAAAAGTAATAAAAGTTCAGTGTAGGAATGGAATAGCCAAAAAATGAAGGAAAAGAAGTTTAATGATGAAAAAAACAAAAACAAACAAACCAATAAAAGACCAGAATTAGCTCTGATAAAGGAACAGCCAGGGAACATAAAGCGCAAAGACTAGATTTTCAAATTTTTTTGTTAGTTGAATACAAAATATTAACTATTTCTTATCTCATTAGAAGACCAAGAAGAAAAAGGGGAAATAACAGGAAGGCTCTGTTCATAGTAGAAATAAATATAAATTAACTAGGACCCCACGACCGACCAAAAAAAAAAAAAAAGAACACTTATAAAAAATAAATTAACTAGGATTAAAAATTTTAAAGGTATATGACTTATATGGGGAAATCATTGGAAAATATTTGCAAAAATAGACCCTATTTGATAAGAGTTTGGTAAAAAACAAAACAAAACAAAAAATCCAAAAAAGAAGATGGTATATTCAATGGGGGAAGTGGATCAACTAATAGTGTTAAAATAACTGATTATCTATCTGAGAGAATCCAAACTGATCCTTAAGCAGTATAAAATATTCTCTTATTTAAAATTTTTTTAAAGCAAACCTATGGGACTCAACAAATAATAACAGTGGGGTATAGAGGTGAAAGATCAAAGGAAACTGAAATACATGTGGTAAGTATAGGTTCATTGCCATACCCAAAACAATTGAGTGCCTATGGCTTACATCTATAATCCTAGTTACTCAGGTGGCTGAGATCTGAGGATCATGGTTCAAAGCCAGCCTGGGAAGAAAAGTCCAAGAGTCTCTTATTACTAGTTAACCAGCAAAAACCTGGAAGCAGAGGTGTGGCTCAAGTTGTAGATCATGAGTCTTGAGTAAAAATGGCAAGCAAGAGTACAAGCCCGAGTTTAAGCCCTAGTACTTGAACTACCCAATAAACTGAAAGGATGCAATAGTGGCCATGATAATGGAAGTTAAAGTAACAATTTGGAATAATTTGAAGCCATCTCACATTTCTAGAAGTATGAGTTATTTTTAGGGCATGTTTATACCTAAAGTTTAAGAGAAAATAAACAGCCTCAACTTTGGAGCCCTGTCCTCTCCCTTTCTCTCCTCTCTTTTCTCCCTTTTTCTGAGAGGCATCTTTGTCACTATGTAGCTGGGGCTGGAACTTAAAAGCATGTGCTACCATACAAGATGATTTCCTAAAGTTTTGTTAAAATAGAAAAGCAAAATGTAGAAATATGTATATTCTTATGTTTGTGTGTGTGTGTGTGTGTGTATGTGCGTGTGTGTGCGTGTACTGGTACTGGCTTGAATTCAGGGTCTATGTAAGCTCCCATTTATACCTTTTGCACAAAGCTAGTAGTGCTCTACAACTTGACCCACACCTCCTCATTTGCCTTCTTGCTGGCTAAGTGGAGATAAGAGAATTAACTGAGTTTACACCATGATTCTCAGATTTTACCCTCCTAACTAGTTGGGATTTACAGGTGTGAGCTATCAGCACCTAGCTTTATTGTTGGACACGTGGCTTGAACCCAGGGCCTGTCCTTGAGCTCTTTTGCTCAAGGCTAACACTCTACCACTTTAAGTCAGCTCTCCTTCTGGTTATCTGGTGATTAATTGGAGATAAGAGTCTCAGTCTTTCTTGCCCTTGCTGGCTTTAAACAGTAATAATCAGATCTCAGCCTTCTTGAGTAGCTAGGATTACAGACATGTGCCACCAGTGCCTAGCTCCTAGCTTAAACTTAAAAAAAAAAAATAATCCTAACCAGGAAAAAAAATAGCCATAAATGTTTATGGATGTATAAAAAACAGGCAAAGTTTGGTAAAGGGGAGCAAGGACATGAAGTACTTGTATTATGGACTTTACGTGGACTGAGAAGCAGCCTGCACTGGTGGCGTACACCTATAATTCTAGCTTGTCAGTAAACATCTGAGGATTGAAGTTTGAAGCCAGCCCAAGACAAAATGTCCTTGTGATTTCTATGTCCAATTAACCAGAAAAAAAAGCTAGACGTATATGTGGCTCAGCGGTATAATGCCAACCATGAACTAGCATGGGGCTGTGGATTCATGTAGTTCTAGTACTGGGACTCAAAACAGCTGGGCATTGGTAGTTTACACCTGTAATCCTAGCTACTCAGGAGGCTATCTGAGGGTTGTAGTTTGGTGCTACTAGCCGACAAGGAAAGTCTGAGACTCATCTCCAAGTAAGCCCCTAAAAAAGCTGGAAGTGAGGCTGTGACTCAACTGGTGGAGTACAATGCTAGCCTTGAGCAAAAAAAAAAAAAAAAAAAAAAAAAACCAAAAACAAACTCCGGGTCAGCACTCACACCGAGTTCAAATTTTATGACCAACACACACATGCAAACTGAGGGAGGAGAGCAGTCATTAAATTATTTTTTCTAGGAAGTAGGATTTACACATATGTAAAAATGAAAATTTTAAACGGAGTTAAAATTGGCTTCCCATGAAGGGGTTTCTGTCAAATGTGAAAAAAAAAAGATTGGCATTTGAATCCCAGAATTAAAATTGCAACCATTGAAAGGGACGTGCCACTAACAAGTCACTAGATTTAGTGATGTGGTTCCACCAGGGTGGAAAACCCTTCATATGAAATACCACCCACTCATATCCAATCAGGGAGAGCGCTTGTTTCTTTGAGAGGAACCTGGTCAGTGACCTTGAACAGCAGCTCTGGAACCCCCACAGCTAGACAATGGCTCCAATCAAGCCAACAGCCTGGAAGCTGGAAGTCCAGGGCCATTTCCCCAAGAGCGACTGGCGCTTCCAGCTGTTAGGGCCCCACGGGACTGTAGCTAGTGGGGTTCATCTATTCACCCTGTAAGGGACAAGCCACACCTGAGGGCATAGCCTGGTATAGCTTCATTCTCCCGTAGTTTCTAGCGCCCCTTAATTCCACGCCTACTGTTGTGTGTGGGACCCATGATGGCCTTCTGACATTAGGTGTAAGCTTAAGCCTGAGCCACCGGCAGACCTCAGCTTTGATGGGCGGCTGGTTTACAGGTGGGATCTGCCCTGCGGGCCCTAATATTTCCCAGGTGTTCCCAATATGGGAGAACAGTACGAGCAAACCACCGCTTGAGAAGTGCAAAGGCTAACTGCAGTGTTTAAAGCTCTTTGAGTAGTTGTAGGTGGCTCTTAAAAGAGCCGTTGGTTTGCTAGAAACTTCCAACCACAGCTGCTTACTTTTTCTTGGGGGCTGCCTTCTTGGGCTTGGCGGGGGTCTTTGGCTTCGTCACCTTTGCCTTGGCCACCTTAGGCTTGATCGCCTTGGCTTTAGCAGGGCTTTTTGCTACTTTCTTCGGCTTCACAACCTTAGGCTTCTTGGGGCTTTTGGAAGGCTTCTTAGGCAGCGCGGGCTTCTTGGCCTTTTGGGGGGTCTTGACACTCTTCTTAGCCGCGGCCCCCGCCGCCTTTCCGGGCTTCTTGGAAGCAGCGCCGGCGGCCTTGGGTTTGGCGGCCACTTTGGTGCCGCTGGCTTTGGACTCAGGAGCCGTTCTCTTAGCGAGCTTGAAGGAGCCGGAGGCGCCGGTGCCCTTGGTCTGCACCAGGGTGCCTTTGCTCACCAGGCTCTTCAGACCCAGCTTGATGCGGCTGTTGTTCTTCTCCACATCGTAGCCCGCAGCCGCCAGGACCTTCTTGAGCGCGGCCAGAGACACCCCGTTCCGCTCCTTGGAGGAGGAAACGGCCTGCACAATCAGCTCCGACACTGAAGGGCCGGCAGGCTTCTTAGCGGCGGCGGCGGCGGCCTTGGCAGGCTTCTTCGCCTTCTTGGCCGCCGGAGGCTTCTCAGGTACAGTGGAAGTAGCCTGCGTGGCGGGCGGTGTCTCAGACATAGCTGCAGGAAAACACCCAAGTCAGCAAAATCGGACAAAGTTGTGACTCCGCGGGCGAGGCCTATTTATAGAGGGGGGTGTGCTGTGATTGGTGGGCGTTTTAAAGCCCGCCTCTACACCCACGCGCCTCTGGAAGGCCCCTGGAGGATTGTTTAGGACTGTGGTTCAGCTTCGCTTTCCCGCGCAAATGCACCCGCAAAGCTTTCCTAGTCAACTCTTTGAGGTGAAAATCTTAGATCAATGTTGCACTGCACCAGCAAAGGATGCCATTTCCCAGTTCATACCCAGTTTAACTTGGATTTAGAAAAGTCCTTGGAGAAGTTCACTGGTGGTTTATCAAGGAACGTGCGAGATTATCCTGAATAAAGGGGAACACAGAAAAGGAAGATATGATTGTAGGCATTGTCAGTAGGTCTTCATCCTTACTGTATTTCCTGATAAAGCTGAAGGTACACTTTTAATATGTTTTAGCCAGAAAAATGAACCATAGAAAACTCTGGAATTCACTGACCTAAATTAACATTCGTACAATTTGGGAAAGAGTAAGCAAACATTTCCTGCAACGTAATACAGTTCACTAGTATGATTTTTAACATTTCGCCTTACATTTAGCCCAAATGGACTCTGTTTTCAACCTGTTCAATATCAGCATATAGCATATGGACACAGTTACTTATTTTATACAAAAAGATGAGGCTCAAGATCGCTTTCCTGACAGGCATTGTCCCAAACTTTGGTTTCTTTAGTTAACAAGAGCAATATTGCAGGATTTAAGTTCTACCTTGTTTATGGCTGTAAAGAGCATTTCGAGCAAATAGCACGCTACCACTATTTCACATTGCGAATCAATAAACTAATGGGAGAATAAAATGCTATCAGACTTATCACCCACAGTCCTAAATGCACGGTGCTCAGGAGAGCCAACCACAGCTTATTCTCCCGCGTTTTGTTGCGGTTTTCAAATAAGTCCGCAGGAGCCTATGCAACCTGAGATTTGCGCATTTGAACTATGAAGCCGATAAAGTTCTAGGCTCATGCCCATTTTCCCTACCAGTGTTTTCAGCAATTTATTTTTATTTAGGACTGGTTTCCAAACGTGTCATGTACCAAGAATTTGGCAGAGAGCAATTGGAAACAATCACAAATCCTGGTCTGAAGGATAAACGCAAAGCACAATTTTTAAGTAAATCCTCTATGAAAGACAAAAAAAGGGGGAGGGGAGATATTCTCGATGTAATAAGCAAAGCTTCGGTCCAAATGCAGCTGTATTATCTGACTCAAGTAGGGGTTCCTGTTTCCTATTATGTTAAACTGCCTTTAGATAAAAATATGATGCTCCATGCAAATGAAGGATGCTGGATCTACTTTCTTAATGGCTGCTGAGTTAAGTGTAATGAACCAATCAAAAGGTAGTATCGGGAATCCTCCTGCTAATGTCTGTATGAGAAAGCTACCGTGTGCTCTTCTCAAGATTATTCCCTTTGCTGTCTGGACTTCTGAGGTTGCTGTAGGGTTCTTTCCCTGCTTCACAGGGGCAACAACTTTTACCTGGTTGAAGGTGGCCCATTTATATGCCTGTAAGTGTTGCTAGCTCCAGCCACTTCCTTTCGTCTGCCTAGTCGCCCTTTAAAAATATAACAGCTTGAGAAAGGCTGATATACTGCATAACGTTGAGCATGGATATTTAATTTTAAAAAAAGTCTTGAACAGAAAGTGGTATTCGAGCAATCATGTGTCTTACTACGAGATTATGCTCTGTAAATTTCAGCAAGATTTCCCTAACAAAGATTTCCCTAACAAGATTTCCCTAGCATTTGTAAAAAGCTCTCGAGAAACTCCATATTGTGTAGACCAACAAGGAAGTGTAAAATATTTCAAGGGAACAGGTGCCCAACATTTAGTTTCTTGCGCCGCCTCCCTTCCCCCCGGGAATAAATCTTAAAATTATGGAAGTTAATTCCTTTGCTTTCACACATAAAAAAAAAAGTACGTATCAGGCTACAACAACCAGAAGGCACAAAAGCAGGGAAAAAAAATCTTAAACGGGTAAGGGGTGAATGGGAAGAAAATGAAGGATTAAAGATAAACCAATCAGAGCCTGTGTCGTCACAGATGGAAGAATTTTTGTCCAATCACTGCACTTTGCATACTATAAATATGAGCAACGTTGGCTGCTCACCACTATATCCTGGCTTTGGTCTGTCATGGCTCGTACAAAGCAGACTGCTCGCAAGTCCACCGGTGGCAAGGCGCCTCGCAAGCAGCTGGCCACTAAGGCAGCTCGCAAAAGCGCGCCAGCCACCGGTGGTGTGAAAAAACCTCACCGCTACCGGCCCGGGACCGTGGCCTTGCGTGAGATCCGCCGCTACCAGAAGTCTACTGAGCTGCTGATTCGCAAACTGCCGTTCCAGCGCCTAGTTCGTGAGATTGCGCAGGACTTCAAGACTGACCTGCGCTTCCAAAGTTCCGCTGTGATGGCGCTGCAGGAGGCATGTGAAGCTTACTTAGTGGGTCTTTTTGAAGACACAAATCTCTGCGCTATCCATGCCAAGCGGGTTACCATCATGCCCAAAGATATCCAACTGGCACGCCGCATTCGCGGGGAACGTGCGTAGTTGCACTGCTATAAGCACCCACCAAAGGCTCTTTTCAGAGCCACCTACGTTTTCAAGTAGAAGTAGCTGCTTTCCTTGGGTTCTCAAGCACTCCTGACGTGGTGTAACGTGAAGTCAATGTATCCAATGACACGATAATGAACGTGGGCCCGGCCTTGTAACAGTGGGGAGCGGGAAAATTAGCGGTTCCGGTGTCCATAGGAAGTGGTCGGCGGGTCGCTTGTCAGCTCCGCCCCTAACTACTTGTCCATCCCAACCCTGAGTCGTGGGCCAGACAATAGGCTAAGACTTGGTCTGCGAATCCAAGGCAGCCTGTGGAAAGCCGATTCCTGTTTTGCAAAAATAAACAGCCGAGTTCTGTTGGTGTTTCCTGACCCGAGAGCTAGAAGTCTTAGGGAGAAAGCGAGGTCCTGATACCCTCATATAAAAGAATGGAATGGAGACCATGAGTTTTAAAAATCAGTTTCAAATTTGGTTACTAAAACAGCTGCTGAAAGTACTAATTGAAATCAATTACAGGACAGTTAAAAGCCAGTTTCCAAGGCCCCTCCCTACAGCCGTTTTCTTGGCTTAGAGGAGGGGTTAAGGGAGGGATCGCTTGCGTCAGAATTGCCGTAGGCGCGCTATTATATGCGTCTCCAAGGGGGCGGGGCGAAGGGAAGGAACAGATATATAAGGGTGAACTCTGGCTTTCGCTTAAGTTCTCTGGGTGCAGTCATGTCTGGACGCGGTAAGGGAGGAAAAGGCCTGGGCAAGGGTGGCGCCAAGCGTCACCGCAAGGTGCTGCGCGATAACATCCAGGGAATCACCAAGCCCGCCATCCGGCGCCTGGCTCGCCGCGGCGGAGTCAAGCGCATCTCCGGCCTGATCTACGAAGAGACCCGCGGGGTGCTGAAGGTGTTCCTGGAGAACGTGATCCGCGACGCCGTCACCTACACGGAGCACGCCAAGCGCAAGACCGTCACCGCCATGGACGTGGTCTACGCGCTCAAGCGCCAGGGCCGCACCCTCTACGGCTTCGGCGGCTAGTTCGTGCTGTCGCTTTCATTTGTGAACCAAAGGCTCTTTTCAGAGCCGCCCACTTGTTCAAGAAGAGCTGTAATAGTGTCGGGAGTTACAGGTGAAAGCTTGGTAGAGACATCGCTCTTAAAATGCCAGGTAAACTGGCTGACGGTGAAAAACTGTCACAAAGGCTATGGCTCAGATGGGAGTTTCCCTAGGGCTTGGGAAGCGCATTTAGTAGGCCAGAGAGCCCTAAAACCCCACACTGGCACCAAAGCAAGCAACAAGGCGAGCTACACAAATTTAGCACTTTTTAATGTTTCCTGAGCTATTCCTGTTGCTACAAACCTAATGCTGAAAGGAACGCGGCCGTGAAAAGCTGCCAGACAAAAGATGACCCCCCCGAGAGCCTCCTTTATACAGGATACAAATCCCACTTCCCAGGATATGCGCAACTCTTTTTGTAAGCAAATGGGCGGCCCTGAAAAGGGCCTTTAGAATCAAGATTTTTAAAGATGACGGGGTGCGGCGATTTTAGCCGCCGAAGCCGTAGAGGGTGCGGCCCTGGCGCTTGAGCGCGTAGACCACATCCATGGCGGTGACGGTCTTGCGCTTGGCGTGCTCCGTGTAGGTGACAGCGTCTCGAATCACGTTCTCCAGGAACACCTTCAGCACCCCGCGGGTCTCTTCGTAGATCAGGCCGGAGATGCGCTTGACTCCGCCGCGGCGAGCCAGGCGCCGGATGGCGGGCTTGGTGATTCCCTGGATGTTGTCGCGCAGCACCTTGCGGTGCCGTTTTGCTCCGCCTTTACCAAGGCCTTTCCCTCCTTTCCCTCGGCCAGACATGTCTAAAACTGCTTGGAAAGACCAGTAGGAATACTGTGAGTTTCGCTTTGGGACCATGAGTAATTATAAGCTGCAATCGGACCTAATTGAGAACTGTAAGCGGGAGCGTACTGCTGCTGCACCTTTGCTCCGCCCCCTTCGGCCAGCAATCCTTACGAACTGAGAAATGCTTTCGCTTTTTAAGCGCCTGCTGTTTTTTTCTCCAACATTGCTATTTGCACCTCAAGTTGCTGTACGTTTAGCTTTTTAGTAAGAACTTAAACTTTAGTACACTGCTCAGAAAAGACTCAGAAATGTACCACTGTGGTTTATTTATTTCAAGAATTAAAAGGTATCTTGCCTGTAGTAGAAAATTAGTAACTTCTTGTCAAAGGAACAGAGGGTTCTATTCAAGTAAACCTTGTAATTAAACACCCTTGTTTTGTAACTTCTCAATGAAATACCTGTCTCAAGGCCTTATTAGTCTATTCGTGTCAATTTAATTTTCAGGCCTAATTGCAACACTAAGTCTGCAGGTCTGGTTTTGGCACTTGAATATGTTTTGGCACTTCTACTTTCTCCTTAGGAAGAGAAGTGTTAGTTATGCAACAATACAACTTTTGAGTTCCCTTTATAAAACTGTGCAGTAATAATAGCTTTCATGGATTTTGGTGGCCAGAATTAGGATCAGCAAATGCAAAGAAAACAGGCTGTCACAAGGTAGTGCTACATACATGTAATATTGTTTTTAAGCTTTTACTTTTAAAATCTGCCTTGAATTGGAATTTTTCCCTGAGCTCTTGATTTCAAGTTTTAACTCCCAGCCCCATGTCACTATGAGAAAGTGCATATATATTAAAAGTTTTTTTAATAAAGTGCAAGATGTTGCCAAACTTTATTTTCTATTTCTATATGTTCAAAACAATTGCCCCAAAATATTTCATTGTTCTCTTTCTCAAGTGTATGGACAATCACATTAAGTTACCCAGAGCCATGTCATGAGTGCAGTTCAAATTTTCAAATCTCCATGCAGATTTCTCAATTTTGGGTTAAAAATTACTAAAACCTTACTAAGTCACTTTTACTGAGTACATTGGAACATCTACTGCCAATATTTTTGTTGTTCCTGAGAAAAGGTGTAGCCCAGGCTGGATTCAGACCTGTCATCCTCCTTTCTCAGTGTAGGCTGTGATGACTGCTGTTTCCTTCTGTGCTGGACACTACTGCTAAATATTTAAGCCTGAAAAAAATGTACCCTGATTTTGATGTGTTTCTCTTCTTTGGGAAGTTTGATCTTTTCATACAGTAAGTGTCTCTAATCAAAACAGTTTCTAGACTCTAGCTATAAACTTTACTGTCTGGTATGTCACTCTAAGGTGCTTGGAGAAGAAAAATTAACTGAAGACCTTGTGACAACCAATATTTAATGCAGACAATCAATACCATTATAGAGAGGTAAGAAAGACCATACCTGGTTAGACTCTCCTACTGGGTCTCTGAATGTCATAAAATTGATTAAAAGGATGAAAGCACAGCACATTTATTTCATGTTTGTGAGACAGGCTAGGGTCCATAGAGAAATGAAAGCCCTTAACATGGGGAGGGGGGCGGGGTTCAAGGGCAAGGAGAGATAAATTTTGTGTGTGTGTGTGTGTGTGTGTGTATAGGGGGGTCCAGTCGTGGGCCTGAACTCAGCCTGGGCGCTGTCCCTCAGCTTTTCAGCTCAAGGCTAGCTCTCTAACACTTGAGCCACAATGCCAATTCCAGCTTTTTTCTTTTTGCTTATGTGGTGCTGAGGAATCGAACCCAGGGCCTTAAGCATGTAAGGCAAGCGCTCTTACCACTTCCCAGCCCAGGAGAGATAAATTTCTATCTTTGATTTTTCAATGTAGGTTGGCGTTTTTAATTCTAAACTAGGCAGAATCTACAAAAGTAATACAAATAAATTCAGAAGGTAGAGGTTTATTTTATTTTTTAAAAAATCCTAGAGTATAAGAAATACACAACTCAAAAAATTAAAATTTCTATACAGCAGTGTCTAAAATAGACTGCTATCCCAATAACAAACCTGTAAAATGGGTATTGTTATAGTGCATAGCAAAGATGGAAGTAGAAATCAACTCCATGTTCCTAGACAAATTCACTAATTCTAAAGTGAAAAGGTCTCTAGGATGTATGGCTGTCATTCTTCAGCGTATTATTGCATATAATACCCAAGTAAGTTAAATAGTTGAAAATGCAGAAATTACTTTTAAGACACTATTCCCATCTAACTGCCTTACAGTACTTAGTCCCCAAATTCTGAGAAATATTTGTGAAAGTATTTAGCCGGTGAACTCCCTATTTGAATACAGATGTTCCCAGCCATACTCGTTTGTTGTAGGCAGTAGTCATCCAGGTGGACATACACCTAATAAACACATCTTAGTACTCAGGTTTTTATAGAGTAATTGGTTCACAAGACTGTCCCTTAAGACCCAGGTAAAGAATGCATCCACATTCCCAACACATCAGTCAAGCGATCGAATCTATTGTGCACCACTCTACCTCTATTCCTGAAGGCCACAGGAAAGACTCCCAAGGTGTCAGGGTAGGTTTTAAGGCACAACGCGTATAATCCATCGAAAGCCCCAGCTGTATGCACTTCACACTGCCTTACATTCTTCCTCACCCACTAAACTTTGTCCACCCGAGAGCTTGTACTTGCAGGCCCGAGTCAATAGCCTCGGATCTTTGCCCACACTGCCAGCTGACACCGTTCAGGTTCTGGAACGCTTGCATAGTATGTGAATACAGCTGCTTTTTGAAACATGTGGGTGGCTCTGAAAAGAGCCTTTGGGTTAGCAGGTACAAGCTTAGGTCTACATTTAAGCCCTCTCTCCACGGATGCGGCGCGCAAGCTGGATGTCCTTCGGCATGATGGTCACCCGCTTGGCGTGGATGGCGCACAGGTTGGTGTCCTCAAAGAGGCCCACCAGGTAGGCCTCGCTGGCCTCCTGCAGCGCCATCACTGCCGAACTCTGGAAGCGCAGGTCGGTCTTGAAGTCCTGCGCGATCTCGCGCACCAGACGCTGGAACGGCAGTTTGCGGATCAGCAGCTCCGTCGACTTCTGGTAGCGCCGGATCTCGCGCAGCGCCACGGTGCCGGGACGGTAGCGGTGAGGTTTCTTCACGCCGCCGGTGGCCGGAGCGCTCTTGCGAGCGGCCTTGGTGGCCAGCTGCTTGCGGGGCGCCTTGCCGCCGGTGGACTTACGAGCGGTCTGCTTGGTACGAGCCATGACAGAGAGTAAGGAACGTCCTCCAGAGACTTGCACTGTGTGGAGAGCAACCCCTCTTTTATACAATCAGACTACCAATGATTGGGCCCACGCAATTCGAAAGTGCGCGCGCTTTTAACTGATTGGTCCATTCCTGTACCAGAGAACCCAGATTACAAACTGCTTTCACTGCCTTAAAAAGGAACAATGAAACCTGTTAAATGTTTTGCGAAGTGGGGAGTGGAATAGGGCAGGCTACAGAGTAGGAAGGGTGTGGTTGATTCATGTATGTGTAAAAATGTTACAATGGACTCCATCATTGTATAATTAATGTTATTATGCACAACAATTTGCAGAGCAAGCGCCTGAGCCTCTTAAGGTTAGGGGGAAGAAAGCTTGCAATTTAGTGAATGAAGCCAATGCCCTGCTCTTTACCATAGCCTTTATTCACCTTCTACATACGTAGCAGGTATGGACAAAATTTGCAGAGCAAGCTTCTCACTCAAAAATTTAAACAAGGCAACCACTTGAAACGTGGAAAATCTCCTGTATAACGTCAATTTACATTTTTTGAAATACCTTATATTGAAGTCAATTGCATATGGGCTTTACTTTTAAGTAGAACTCACTTAAAATGAAAGCGTTTCCCTTGGCATGATACAAGTATTGTAAGCATCTGGGGAAAGCCCTAAATTTGAAAGTTAATCTCAGTATGTCAAATGTGAAGGGTAAAATGGTAACTTTTTCTATTGAGAAGGAATCTCATTTTAGTGAAGCTGGCCAGATACACCTCGAGACCCCACACTAGCCACTGCTACGATTACAGTGATGTACAATGACGCCTGCTTTACTGTGAACTGGCAACGATTTCGGACGCCAGAATTTTTGAAAGCACTGGCTAAAGACGCGACGCATTGCTTCATTCGCCATTTTCTTACATCAATTTCTATAACCAAATGCTGTTTTCTCCTCAAATATTGTTTTATAGAGGTATAGACCGGTAAGAAAACGATTGGTACAAATGAAAATTCCAAGTGACGGCTCATTTTATAGAAATAGTGGATGGCTCTGAAAAGAGCCTTTGTTGTTATCCTGATCTGTCTTGCTAAGAATTGCAAAGCGGTTACTTAACAGGCTTATTTGCCTTTAGCCTTATGGTGACTCTCGGTCTTCTTAGGCAGCAGCACAGCCTGAATATTAGGCAAGACACCGCCCTGTGCGATGGTCACACGACCCAGCAGCTTGTTGAGCTCCTCGTCGTTGCGGATGGCCAGCTGCAGGTGGCGCGGGATAATGCGGGTCTTCTTGTTATCCCGGGCCGCGTTGCCCGCCAGCTCGAGGATCTCCGCAGTGAGGTACTCCAGCACCGCAGCCAAGTACACCGGGGCGCCGGCTCCGACACGTTCCGAGTAGTTTCCCTTTCGGAGAAGGCGATGGACGCGCCCTACCGGGAACTGCAGACCGGCTCTGGAAGAGCGAGTCTTAGCTTTAGCGCGAGCTTTACCTCCTTGCTTTCCGCGACCCGACATAACTGCGGGAAAAACGAAGAACTACACAAGAAAAATGCAGGTATAGTACTGTATAAACGGGGAATGGGAAGTATTTATACTAACTGAAGGGAGCCTGTACGGACTTTTTCCATTGGCTAACATAACCACCAATGGAAAATAAGAATTTTCATCCTTCATTTGCATACAAGCCTGTGGATTTATGTTTGCTTCATTCAGCAGTTAGGCTTGATGCCTTTTTACTTGAATACCAATAACAGAGAGCACTTTAATGATCTACGGGAGACTATTAGGGAGACACAATGGTTCATGTCAGCAATTCTAGCTACTGAAGAAGCTGGAGATTTGAAAGATAAGGTTAGAGGCCAACAGGAACCAAAAAAAGGTGTGAATCCCATCCTGTCCTGCCCAGTAGGATTGAGATACAGTCCTGCTGGCTCTGGACTGGGTAATCCTCAGACCAAAAATTAGGGAAGGGAGAAGCTCTGGAGTTTGTCTCAGGTGGGAAGGCCCTGAGGTCAAACCTCATTACTGGGGGGAAAAAAACCTATAAGCAAGGAGTGGGAGTGTTTTATTCTCAGAGCTGTGCCTCTTGGCCAGTGGTCCTTTTGGGGGAGTCTGGTTTGGATTTTTAGAAAGTAATCTGTTCAGAACAACTTCTGAGTATGTAGAATTAGTGTGGTAGGCATTTTTTTTTTTTATGTGTCTGTGGAGAAAGGGGCTTATTAAGCCGAGGCTGGCCAAAACTTGCTATGTAGTCTATACTGCTGTCCACCACCATGCAGTCTCTCAGATCTGGGATTATTTATCTTGTTTTAGCTCATTAGGCCTCATGACAGGAATGGAGGAAGAAAGCAAACGATTCTTCATTGTAGCCAAACTCTTCTTTTTTTTTGGGGGGGGGGGAAGGTCCAGTAGTGGGGCCTGAACTCTGGGCCTGGGCGCTGTCCCTCAGCACTTCAGCTCAAGGCTAGCGCTCTACCACTTGAGCCATAGCGCCACTTCCGGCTTTTTTTCTTATTGCTTATGTGGTGCTGAGGAATCGAATCCAAGGCCTCATGCATGCAAGGCAAGCACTCTACCACTGAGCCACCTTCCCAGCCCCCCAAACTCTTCTTAAACTGCCAGGACTATAAGTTCCTGAAAGGACTAGATGATCAGTCCCTGACCTAGGTCTTCTTTCATTTTATCTATGTATGTAGCTGTGAGGGTAACCTTGAAGATATGTAGAGTGTTAAACGCATTTTAATGAGTTTGGGAAGTTTCGTACACCACAACAGTTATTTACCTTGCCAGAGTTAACAGCACTGAGTTAAGACGACTAGAGACTCCCCCATTAGCTGGGAAAGCCTTTCACACCTTGATAAGTGACATTCCCAACCTTCCTAACCCTTGCTCTTTTCTCACTTGCCTACAAAATAGCATTATAATTATTCCTGTAAACCCCTCATTTATAATTGGATATTTCTCCTTTCAGATCTGTCAGTTTTTTGTTGCATCTACTTTATATTTAATTAAATTCACACATATTTAGATTGTCTTAATTTTCTCACTCAATGTATATTTTTATCGTTATTCAATATTCCTCTCTGTTCCTGGTCACTTTTTAAATAGCTGATCATTGTTAGCTAATAACACTTCCTCACTCCCCTCTAAAGGCAGTGACAGTAGAAAAATGAATGAGAAATTTTTCATAAATTAGTTTACATATATGGGGGCATATAGCAAATAAAAACGAATACTCAAACACCCAGTGAGATCAACATACTTATATACCCTCCTGGAGCACAAAGGAGGATGAATATTGGTAATGGAGGGATAATAGAGAAAATGAGTGTGTGTGAGTGTGTGTGTGTGTGTGTGTGTGTGTGTGTGGAGAGAGAGAGAGAGAGAGAGAGAGAGAGAGAGAGAGAGAGAGAGAGAGAGAGAGAGACTGAGTTGTGGGGCTTGAACTCGGCCTGAGCACTGTCCCTCAGTTCTTTACCTCAAAGCAAGTGTTCTACTGCTTGAGCTACAGCGCCACTTCCAAGAAAATGATTTTTTGAAAAGATTAATAGGTACTGAAGGGAACAAGTACAGAATCTGGTACAGTCTGTCTTGCATTAACTTCTAATTTTTCTCTCCTGAAAGTTATTCTTCCTAATTTGAGATTCCTGGAAGCAGATTCATGACATTTGACTTCCTTTTGAAGGATATGTCTCTGGGTAGATAAGGGAGTTCAGACAGTCCCTCTGCATTTGCCGCTTTCCAAGCACCCTCAGTTGATAAACAGCATACTAAACTGGTATGCTTTGGCTTGAATTTTCTGAACTCACTGAA
>NW_027205068.1:0-17771 GCF_024711535.1 Dipodomys merriami | reverse complement strand
AGGGGTTACAATTACATGGGCAAAATAATGAGTACATTTCCTTTTTTTTAATTTAAATTTTAATTTTTTGTGAACATATTGCACAGAGGGTTTACAATTACATGGGCAAGATAATGAGTACGTTTCTTATCAAACATTGCAGCCTCCTCCTTTGTTGACCCTTCACATCCCTTCCAAGCCTCCCCCCCCTTCCCGGTCCCCCAGCGAATCCTTCCACCGCCCCCGCACCAAAGTTGTAAAGTTCGTTTTCGATATAACAACTAGTACTTCTCATTGTTGGAACAGGTTCACCTGTATCCTTAAACGTCTTGTTTTTCCCCATCTCCTCCACAAATTATACCGACATCAAATATAGTGAAAGCAGGGGTTATACCATGTCGGAGGGACATACAAAACAACAAAGACATAATCTTATAAATGCGTTAGAAACAAATGCATGAAAGAAAAAAAACATTAAAATACATATCTAAGGGTTCATTTTCCTAACATCACATTATCTGACCTTTTCGGCTTGACTCATACATATACTAGATATTGCAAATAAGGGAAACCATGGGACCTATGTTTCTTTGGGCTTTTATTACTTCACTTAATATAATTTTTTCCAAGTCTTTTCATTTCCTAACAGATGGGGCAATGTCATTCTTTCTGATGTAGGCATGGAATTCCATTGTGTATATATACCACATTTTCTTGATCCATTCCTCTGCTGAGGGGCATCTGGGTTGGTTCCATATCTTAGCTATGGTAAATAATGCTGCAATAAACATAGTTGTGCTGGTAGTTTTAGTGTGGTCTTGTTTGTAAACATTTGAGTAAATGCCCCAAAGTGGGACTGCTGGGTCATCAGGGAGCTCTATGTGGAGTCTTTTGGGGAACCTCCATACTACTATCCAAAGTGGTTGAACAAGTTTACATTCCCACCAACAATGAAGTAAGGTTCCCTTCTGTCCATATCCTCTCCTGCATCTGTTGTTGTTAGAGTTCTTGATTTTTACCATTCTAACTGGAGTGAGGTGGTATCTCAATGTTGTTTTCATTTGCATTTCTTTTATGGCTTGGGAGGTTGAGCATTTCTTCATGTGTCTATTGGCCATCCTTCTTTCTTCTTCAGAGAAGTTTCTCTTTAAGTTTTTAGCCCACTTATTTATTGGGCAGTTCTTTCTTTGAGGATTTGTTGTTGGGTGATTTAATTTTTTGAGTTCCATGTATATTTTAGATATGAGACCCTTGTCTGTTGTATGGCTAGTGAAGACCTTCTCCTAATCCATGGGCTTTCTATTGATCTTGCTAGCTATGTCCTTTGTCATGTAGAAGCTCTGCAACTTCATGCAATCCCAAACTTTCTTTGATTTGTTGTGTTTCTGGGTCTCTATTAAGAAAATTTCGGCCTGCTCCAAGGAGACCTAGGGTTTCTCTTATTTCATCCTGTAATGTTTTCAGAGTGTCTGCTTTGACTCCGAGGACTTTGATACATTTGGAGTTGATTCTAGTACAGGGTGATATATAAGGATCTAGCTTTAGTTTTCTAAAGTAGTTAACCAATTTTGCCAGCACCAATTACTGAAGAGGCTGTCTTTCTTCCATGCTATTGTTTTAGCTCCCTTATCGAAGATTAGATGGCTATAGGTCTGTAGGTTCATTTTGGGTTTTCAGTTGTATTCCATTGTTCCTGAGCTCTGTTCTTATGCCAGTACCAAGCTGTTTTGATTATTGGATTTGTAGTAGAGTTTGAAATTTGGTATTGATATTCCTCCAGCAGTGTTCTTTCCATTGAGGAGAGTTTTTGGTATTCGGGGTCTTTTATTGTTCCATATGAATTTTTGGATTGCCTCTTCTATTTCCTTGAAGAATGAGGTTGGAATTTTGATAGGTATTGCGTTGAATTTGTGGATAGGCTTGGGCAGTATTGCCATTTTCACGATATTAATCTTTCCAATCCAGGAGCATGGGATGTTTTGCCATTTTCTAAGTTCTGTTTTCATTTCCTTTTTCAAGTTTTTAAAGTTTTCATCATAGAGGTCCTTCAATTGCCTAGGTATTTTATTTTTTGTGGGGCTATTACAAATGGAGTTGCTTTCCTAATTTTAGCCACACTTTTCTCATTGTTGGCATACAGAAAAGCCATTGATTTTGGAGGGTTAATTTTATACCCTGCTACTTTTCCAAAGTTTTGAATCAGCTTGAGTAATTTGGGAGTGGAGTCTATGGGATTCCTTAAATACAAGATCATGCCGTTTGCAAAGAGGGAGAGTTTTATTTCTTCTTTCCCTATTTGGATATCCTTTATGTTTGCATCTTGTCTTATTGCTGTAGCTAGGCATTCTAATACTAGATTGAAGAGAAGTGGAGAGAGTGGACATCCTTGTCTTTTTCCTGAGTTATGAGGAAATGGCGTTAGATTTTCACCATGAAGTATAATGCTGGCTGTAGGTTTGTCTTATACAGCCTGTATTGTATTTAGGAATGTTACATGGGTTCCTAAATTTTCCAAAACCTTCACCATGAAGGGGTGTTGGATCTTGTCGAATGCTTTTTCTGCATCTATTGAAATAACCATGTGGTTCTTATGCTTGCTCCTGTTGATGTGATGAATAATATTATTTGACTTGCATATATTGAACCAGCTTTGCATCCCTGAAATGAATCCTGTTTGATCGTTGTGTATGATTATTTGGATGAATTGTTGAAGTCGATTGGCCAAAATTTTGTTGGAAGTTTTGAATCAATGTTCCTCAAAGAAATGGGTCTAAACTTCTCTTTCCTTGATGAGTCCTTGCCTGGTTTGGGGATGAGGGTTTTGATGGCTTCATACAATATCTTCGGTAGTGAACTTTCTGTTTCAATTTCATTCAAGAGTTCGAGGAGTATTGGTGTGAGCTCTGCTTTGAAGGCCTTTTAGAATTTCTCTGTAAAATCATCTGGTGCTGGATTTTTTTTAGCTGGAAGGTCTCTTATTGCTGTTTCTATTTCAATGCTTGATATGGGCCTTTAAGCTGGTTTAACTCATCTTGGTTTAGTTTTGGCATGTCAATATTGGCTAGGAATAGGTCCATTTCTGTCAAGTTCTCAAACTTATTAACCTAAAGTTTTGAGATGTATTCCCTCATTATGTTCTGAATCTTGATTGTTTCTGTGGTGATGTTTCCATTCTCAACTCTGAGTTTATTTATTTGGGTGTGTTATCTTCTTTTTCTGATAAGATTTGCTTAGGGTCTGTCAAATTTGTTAAGTTTTTCGAAGAACCAACACTGTTTTGTTGATTCTTTCTATAATTTTTTTTGGATTCTAATTCATTTAATTCTGATTTAATTTTAATATTTTCTATCTGTCTACTGGTTTGGGATTTATCTTCCTGCTCTTTTTCAAGGAGGTTTAGATGTGTCATTAAATTGTTAGTTTCAGATCTCTCCAATTTGTTGATGTAGGAGCTCAGAGCTATAAACTTGCCTCTGAGTACTGCCTTTGCTGTGTCCCAGAGAAGCTGGTAATTTGTGTGTTCATTTTTGTTGAATAGCATGAACATTTGAATTTCCTTTCTAATCTCTTCCATGACCCACTTGTGATTCAGCAATGTGTTGTTCAGCCTCCATGTGTTACCGGATTTTCTTTGGTGGCTTATGGTGTTGAGTTCTAATTTTATTCCCTTGTGGTCAGAGATAATGCAAGGTATCACTTCAATTTTTCTGAATTTAGACAAGTTTGCTTTGTGGCCTAAAATGTGGTCTATTTTAGAAAATGTTCCATGTGCTGCTGAGAAAAACATGTATTCTGATGCTGCTGGGTGAAATGTTCGGTAGATGTCTATTAAGTCTAGTTGATCTATGCAGCTGTTTAGATCTACGGTTTCTCTGTTGAATTTTTGCCGAGTTGATCTATCTAGTGGGGAGAGTGGTGTGTTAAAATCCCCAACAATTAATGTCTTTGGATTTATGTGGGATTTGAGGGAAAGTAATGTTTCTTGGATAAATTTGGGTGCTCCATTGTTTGGCCAATAGATATTCAGAATTGTAATATCCTCCTGAAGGAGAGATCTTTAATTAGTAAGTAGTGACCTTCTTTATCTCTTCTCACAAATTTTAATTTGAAGTCTATTTTATCTGATATTAGGATTAGAACTCCCGCCTTTTATGGGGGCCATTTGCTTGGTAGATTTTACTCCAGCCTTTTACATTGAAAATATGCTTGTTTTTATGGGCAAGATGTGACTCCTGAAGGCACCAGATATAAGGATCGTGTTTTTTAATCCAACTAGACAGTCTATGTTGCTTAATTCGAGAGTTAATGCCGTTAATGTTGATAGATAAGACTGAGAGGTACTTGGGAGTTCCTGCCATGTTATCCACCTTCTTGGGGGCTGCGAAATCTGGGTTTTTCCTATGGTTCTTTGATTCTCAGTTTGGGTGCAGTTTCTTGGCTTTAATTGTGGTCTTGTTGCTTTTCTATGTGTAGGACATCTTTAAGAATCTTTTGTAGAGCTGGTTTGGTGGAGATGTATTGTTTCAATTTTTCTTTGCTATGGAAGGTTTTTATTTGGCCTTCAGTTATGAAGGAGAGTTTAGCTGGGTACAGTATTCTTGGTTGATAGTTGTTTGTTTTTAGGGCATGGCATACATCATTCCAGGCTCTTATTGCTTTGATTGTCTCTGCTGAGAAAACTGAGGTGATTCTAATTGGTTTCCCTTTATAGGTGATTAATCTTTTCTCCTTCACAGCTTTAAGCATCTTTTCCTTGGTCTGGGTTGATCCTGTGTGGATTATAATGTGACAGTGGGATGTCCTATTCTGGTCTGGTCTGTATGGGGTTCTAAATGCTTCTTGTTTCTGAATAGGCCTATCTTTTTGCTTGTTTGGGAAGTTCTCTACTAGGATCCTGTTAAACAAATTTCCTAGACCATTAACTTCTGTTTCTAGGTGGTCCTCTACACCCATTATTAGATTAGGCCTTCTGATGGTGTCTTACAAGTATTGGATAGATCTATCATATTTCTTGGACTTGTCTTGGATGGTTGTATGTTCTTTCTCTATATTATCTAGGCTGTTTTCAATCCCTGAGTCGATGTTCTGCATGGTCTAACCTATTGTCAAGACTTTCTATTTTGTTTTTTATTTTTTTCCTTCTAATTGGTCAGCTTTGATGGCTTCAAATTCTTTGTTGAAGCTTTGTTTCAGATCTTGTATGAACTTCTTTGCTTCCTTAATTTGGTGTTCAGTATTTATTCTCAAATCACTTAGTTGATTGTTTATGTTTTCCTTGGACTGCCATTCCTTCTGTTGGGTTCCATTCAGCATTCCCTTTGTGGTCTCCCTGACTTCCTTCTGCTCTTTGTTAATGGATCCCATTTACGCCTTTAGTGATCATTGTGTATTCTCTTCCTGCTCTCTCAATTCCTGTATTACTCTTTGCTTAGCTTCCTCCCACTCCCGTTCATACCTTTCCTGTAGTTTTCTTTGAGTGTTCTCAGCCTGTTCATGCCTTTCTCTTTGAGTCTTCTCAAGCTGCTCACTCAAATCCTGTATCAGTTTTTGAGTAGCTTCCTCACGCTCAAGATACTCCTGTATAAATCTTTGGATTGCCTCCTCTCTCTCCCTATCACACTCATACAGAGTCCTTTGTATGTTTTCAATCTTTTCATTTATCATATTTGCTAGCAGTGTTTGTAGAGCTATTTGGAAACTCCCCTCTGAATTATTCATTATCTCTTCTGTCCCCTGATTATCAAGTTTGTGAATTGAGATACCTAGATTTGCCATTTTTCTTGTGTTTTTACGGCTTACTCTGCACATTTGGGATGAAAATAGCACCAGTTTTGTGCTAGACCACTATCTTAAGGCAAGAATCAACCAAAGTCTGAATTTGCACAGTCAATAGTCTACAGATACAATCAAGTTCAACAGATACATCTATTCAACATCAAACAACTATATATTAATGGGCTACGAACCACAAAGAAGAATTTGGGAAACCAGAAATTATTAGGTTTAGGGAGAGGTGTGGGTAAAAAATAGGAATAGAGTGATGTGGGAAGGCACAGGGAGAGTTAAGTAAGTCCTAATCCCAAAGAAGGAAATAGGTTGGGTAGGA
Organism: Dipodomys merriami; assembly: GCF_024711535.1. Taxonomy (NCBI): domain Eukaryota; kingdom Metazoa; phylum Chordata; class Mammalia; order Rodentia; family Heteromyidae; genus Dipodomys; species Dipodomys merriami. The sequence continues at coordinate 11,686 of NW_027205068.1, read as the reverse complement.
TGAAAGTTGCGAGAGAAAGAAAAAGAAGAAAGAGAAAGGGAAAAGAGACCAGAAAAAATAGAAAAGTAAAAATTATTATTATTATGCAGATTACAAAAACAATCTTTTTAGAGAAGAACGTGAATATGAGAGAAGGGGGGGATATAAAGGAGATGTGAAAAACTTAAAAATAAAAATGCTTAAAATATTATATAGGTATAAAGAGGTAATACTGCTGTTCAGGAATTTAAGACTCAGAGGTTTTGAATTGAGTAATAAATTTTTGGATTATCTGTGTACACAATGGGGGATAGGGTCTAATAGTCAACTACGGGTTTATCTGAGGATGTGCAGGACAGCAATTAAGTTACTTAAAGAAGAATGAAAGAGAGGAAAAGGTGAAAAGGATAAGAAAGGAAGAAAAAAAGATCAGAAGTTCAGTAGAGCTAAACAAAAAACAAAAAGATAATTAAAAAAAAAGGAGAACGAAAACAAAAAAGAAATTAAAACGCACACACACATGTATCCCTAAAATAAAAATTATAAAAGTAAAAAAAGTTACTGGAAAACAATTTTTTTTCAGAAAAGGTAAAAATTAAAGATTAAAAAATGTTTTAGAAAAGAAAAAAAATTTTTTATAAAAGATACAAAAAAGAAGAAGAAGAAGAATAAAAAATTCTGTGACTTTTTTGGGTGGGGTGGGAAAAATCCTGTGTCTCCCTTGTGTCTTTAACCAGCCTCTTGTTGGAGTCTCTGGACTGCTTGTGGTTCTGTGGCTTGGTTGGTTTCTTAAGTCAGTTTGTTCGAACAGGCAGAAAAATGCTCTGTTTTACCCAGGATTTTGCAATCCTCCTCCCAGGCTAGTTTAATAGGAGGCAGATCTGCTTTGAGTATCACAAAAGAGGGAGATGCTTCACATTGCTAGGATTACAGGTATGGAGCCAAAGGCCCCAGCTACAAAGCAGAGCTTTAAGCTTATTAAATCGTTCTTGGACCATTTAGTATTGCACATAAATAGTTATCGCCTTTTTTGTTCAAGGTCATCTAGTTTTCCACCTACTTTTAGGGGGTTTATGGTTTTCCATTTTATAGTTTTGTCATGGTATAGAAATTCTCAGTACACCTGATAGGACTCAGCTTACTCATTTCTGATCCCTCAAATATAAATCTTCGTTGTTGACTTAAATTGGTCCTCAAAAATTATTGTTTATTTTTAGTTCTATTTCTGGATATTTCAATATAATAATATGATTCCTATTATTTGATTATGCCCAGAAATGCATTTCCCCCATTTGTAGACTCAGAATAATCTTTTCTAGAAATCATTTTAAGTAGTTTTTCCTTGGAATTTAATTTAGTTTTATCTATTACCTCTTCACTTGAAAGATATATAGAATTCTCCATTAAAATCTGTTTCTCATAGTATGCCAAAAATACTTTTGTGTTTTATTTTGATTCAATTCCTGCATTTCTGAAACAATCTGCTAGTTTGTTGTTCTGTAAGTAATTCACTTTCTCCTTTTGCTGCTCTTAAGATATTCTCACTGGTGCTGGGAAGGTAGCTCAATATTAGAGCACTTGCCTTGCATCCCTGAGGCCCTGAGTTTGGTTCCTCAGCACCACATAAGCAAAAAGAAAAAAGCCAGAAGTGGTGCTGTGGCTCAAGTGGGAGAGCACTAGCCTTGAGCTGAAGAGCTGAGGGACAGCGCCCAGGCCCAGAGTTCAGGCCCCACGACCGGACGTCCCCCGCAAAAAAAGATATCCTCACGGTTAGACACATTGATTTTAATTCCTTTGGATTAATTTATAATGCTTTGCCTTCCTACTGTTTGGAAATCAATGGTTCCTATGAATACAAACTTAATATCAGTTCTCTAAGTTTGTAAATATTTCATTTCTCCTAGCAACATGATTTCCTTAAGTGTATTTTAAAGGAAATCCTAACAAAAAACAAGAAATTGCCTCTTAACAATTTTGAAACATTTCCATTCATCTTCTTTCATGCAGATGTCATAAACATGACTGGTTTTGTGTAATATCACATATATTATCTATTTTGTGTACTTATATTGAATACATTTTTTGTTCATTTGTATACACAACACTTGCAAAAAGGTGGGAGAAAGCCTCATTTTTTCCCATTATCAGTGCTCATTGTGCTTCTTTAATTGCATTAAATATCATGTAATAGTTTTATGTGGAAACTTGATTTTAACATTGAGTGTTTTCATATTTGGTGTGATATTAATTTGAGTATTTCTGTGAGTTTGTTTCTAGAGGAAATTTACATTGATAAGGATCAACTGAGAGAAGAAGCATACATGGGCATTTATTTTGTTAAAAGCATTGACAGACTGAGAGAACTCATGGTGCTAGGCACCCTGTAGCTCACATAATCATAATCCTGTTAACATTAAGTATATAAGGTGAATATAATTTCAGAGTATTGAGATAATTAGAATCGAAGTTTGAAGCCAGATGGTGCAGGGAAGTTTAGAAGTGTGCATATCCAAAGCAAAAGCTGGGCCGGAGGCACTGTTCAATTAGATTGCCAGAAAAAGAAGTAAGAAAGCATAAGACCCCAAGTTCCAACCCAATACCACACAAAAAATAAATGAAAATTAAATAAAATTTATGTACAAATATGTGTGTATATATATTTATAATCACTCATTTTGAATATCTTTGAAATAAAACATATTCTTCTGACTTTAGACTACAATATGAGCTAGGCCTTATACTTTCAACTCCCCTTGTACTCAATTCTTTACACCTAGATTGTAACAATGCTATCAGGCCTTATATCTCCAGTTCTCTAATTACAGGTCTTCAACTCAGATACCTGAGCTAATTCCTTATAATAAATGCCTTTCTACATAACTACATTTCTATCTGAATGTGTGTGCTTAAATAAAGAAATGTTTTTACTCTGAGAAACCATGAAATTTTCTGCTTTTCTATTTGATTTTATTCATATTTTATTATTTTCTATTGATCATGTAGATGTTTGTTTTATTTTTGTTGGTATCTCTTATTGTCAAAGTTTATTCGTACTGTAGTGATTCATGTTTTGGAAATTTTACTCTAGTAAAAACTATTGAATTTGTGTGTGTGTGTGTGTGTGTGTGTGTGTGTGTGTGTGTGTGTGTGTGTGTGTGTGTGCTGACACTTAGGCTTCAACCTAGGGCCTCATGACTGCAGTTTGTTTTCTAACCAAGTTTGGTACTGTAATATCTGAGCCATACATCCAGTTCTGGCTTATTGCTAACTAATTAGACATAAGCATTTTACATATTTGTTTTCCTGGACTGACTTTGAACACTGATCTTCTTGAGCTAGAATTGGAGGTGAGAGCTATTAGCATCCAGAAAACTAAACAAAACAAAACAACTTTGATTTTTAAAAGTAATGGTTGGCTGGACACTGGTGGCTTACACCTGTAATCCTAGCTAAACAACCAGAAAACCAGAATTGGTACTGTGGCTCAAGTGGAAGAGCACTAGCCTTGAGTTGAAATGCTGTGGGACAGTGCCTAGGCCCAGAGTTGAAGCCCAGGACTTCTCTCCACCCCCCCCAAAAAAAGTAATTTTGATAAGACTGCTTTTTGTTTTGGGTGATAGCTAGTCTCCTATGAAATTTAAAAGATTATGGAGTTATTTAGAATACAACAACTGTTCAAAATAAGTCATATTTGTATTAAATTAAAAGATTTTTTTTAAGGAGATGCATTCTCTCTTAAGAACGTCCTCACGGGACTCTAATTCCCCACTGTGCCAATCTCTCATAACTGTGGCACTATATTTCTTTCCTACAACTGTTTGAGTTGTGATCTATACACTCCTTTTCTGAATAAAACCAATAAAGATTTGTCTATATAAATGACCTGCAAAAAAAAAAAATGGGGCTGGGAAGGTGGCTCAGTGGTAGAGCGCTTGCCATGCATGTGTGAGGCCCTGGGTTCGATTCCTCAGCACCACATAAGCAGGAAAAAAAGCCGGAAGTAGTGCTGTGGCTCAAGTGGTAGATTGCTAGCCTTGAGCTGAAGCGCTGAGGGACAGCACCCAGGCCCAGAGTTCCGGCCCCACGACCGGACCCTCCCCCCCCAAAAAAAAAGAATTCAAAGAAAGGAAGGGAAAGTTTGGTATTTTTCCTCAGTAGGAAAACACTGTTTCACTATATTGGTTAGCCCTGGCTTCGTGTATATTTTTAATACTATGTTTTGGGGGATTTGTTTGTTTGTTTGTTGCATGGGTCTCCAATTTTCTCTATTACTTCAAGCTGTAGCTCATTTATAGATGTGGGATTGCCAAGGGGTAATAATTAAGTAGATATTGTTGTTATAAATAAAAATCTTTCAAGCATTGTGGATAATTTCAATATTTGTGAGAGGAAATAAAGAAAAACTACAGTGAGATTTAACAAGCGAAAGATAAGCTGATATCAATACATGATTTTGATATGTTTGCAAACAAAATGGTAATATTCTATCCTCTCATCTCCCAGTGGGAAAAGGCTTAAATGAGTGTATATATAGAAAAGAAATGAGAAACTTGCAGATTATAATGTGTTTATACTGCTTCTATGAACATTTAAGATTTTTTTTCTGTCAATGAAGTCATATTTTCTTTGATATTAAAACAGTTGCCTTTTAATAAAAGTTTGATATTAGATTCCTTGTCTGTGGCGAATACTTTGAATAAGGAAACAATGGCTATATACTCTCTAGATGATTGTTGAAGGATGAATGAGTTTCTGTAAGAGAAGCTGTGTATCACTCTTCACCAAGGGAAAAACAAAAACCTTTATGCCGTGTTATACTTCCTAGTGGCTGTGTGATTTGTTTTAGGGAAGCTCTTGGTTTATTTTTTATTTTTATTTATTTATTTATTTAGGGTCCAGTCGTGGGGCCTGAACTCTGGGCCTGAGCACTGTCCCTCAGCTCTTCAACTCAAGGCTAGCACTCTACCACTTGAGCCACAGCACCAATTCTGGCTTTTTTCTTTTTGTTTATGTGGTGCTGAGGAATCGAACCCAGGCCTCAGGCATGCAAGGCAAGCACTCTACCACTGAGCCACCTTCCCAGCCCCAAGCTCTCAAGTGTAAAAATCTCAAGTCCCCAAATGGCCCTTATTGGGTTCCTGAATGCATTCATTTCAACATGAGAGATTTTACACAAAAGCACTTCTGTTTCCAGTTTCTGAAAGAAAAATCTGAGAATTACAGAGTACTGAAATGTACATATCCATTTCACAATCTGCTATAAGGAATTTCCCTAAAATTTATCAATTACATTTGAAAATCTAATTTTAATGTATTTGTGATAATTTTCTATTGCTATTACATTGTACATTTACTTTTTAATATTTTTTAAGCCCTGGAGGCTGAACACAGGGCCTTGCATCACGTTACCCCTGACTCACACTATTTCTTAAGCACAAGAAAAAATACTATCATTTTGGAGGAAATAATCACAAATGCTTCATGTTAAACTTAATTCAAACCCTTTGCTATTTAAATAACTTGTTCATTTTAAATATAAAAATCCAGTATTAAAGATGGAAAATCCGTTGGTTTTTGTTTACTTGCGTCTTCATTTCAAAGTATATTAGAAATATACTTAAAAAGTTGTTTGAATTATCTTTATAATTATAAAATTGTAGGTTCAGAAATAACAAGATGTGAAATTTGTTTCACTTGTTAAGACAAAGGCGTAAACAATTTGTGTATTTCCTTATTTTTAATAGCTTTTTAGGTTATTCTTAAAACACAGTTGGGAATGTCAATATCTCTGCTGAATAATTCTGACTTAAAAACAGACTTTCTCCAAGTTTAATGACTATGATTTTTTTCTTTTAAAAAAGTTTTCTTTTTTGTTTCATAGACAGTTTGGAAATTACATGTTTTAAAACAAAAGTCAATTTTTATATTTTGATTAAAGAAGTATTATTTCTCTGATGGATATTATTCTCAAAGATAAGAATTTTTAAATGATGGATATTATAATTCAGTGTTTGTTTGTTGCCAGACCATGCTGTATTGTTGTAATTTCACTTAATCGTTACATTGATACAATGAAATTTGCATTATTAGCACCATTATTCTGTGCTTGTGAGGAGTCTGTGAACTCACCAATTCTTTTACTTGTAGCATATAATATATATCTTATATCTCATATAACTCTTCTACCGACAGCATATAACAGGAGGTTGAGAAACTGTCCAGGTATCAATACTACTCATTACATAACTATTGAACACTCATATATTTCTTCAGAAACCTTAGTTTCTGTACATTTCCTGTACATTCCATTAGGAACTATTAATAGTCCCAACTATTCTACTTAATGTAATCTAAAGACATCACAATTAGTAAATACATTCATTGTCACTTAAACAGACAGAATTCTCCCCTATTCTAGGATATATGTTGAATAATGAATGAATTGTTCTGTAAAATAAATTTTTACTCATAGCTAAATATAAACAAAATTCTGGGTCTGTTCTTATCATTTACGAGCCAAGTGGATTGAAAACTTTTATGATATTTGGGATCAGAAGAAATATAATTGCTTCATAAAAGCCCTATAAATATAGCTAACAAATATATCATTGCCCCTAGTGGGGATAAATCAATCCAGATCTGCTACACTGAAGTCCCATAAGTATGGATGACAAATAGGTGCTGATGCTCCCTATAAACTGACTTTGAATAGTGTAGTTGAGATACCACTGACCTTCAATATGGAGGAAAGTAGAGGTAGTGTCCTGCAATGGCCGCCTGCAGGAAGATGGAATGCCAAAATTCAAATTGGATGACAAAATAACACAAGGAAAGAGATTTTCCTAAATACTTTCTAAAATATTCTGGAAATAAAATTTTTATCAAAAAAACCCATATAGATCATTTTACAAATTGCTAAGTGCAATGGAAAATAAACCCTCAAGTTAATTGCTACCTCTCTGATTGCTCTAGACTATATTGCTTTTTAATTTGATGGCAGATCTTCAAACTTACAACTGCAGAGATTATGGTTGTAAACTGTTATAAAAATGAAAGTCAACACACTTAGAGTCAGGTTGCATTTATATCAATGAACACTGAATAAATGTCACTTCTCAGGAACTTGAATATTTTATGCTGAAGTCTTAAAGATGGTCTTATTAATTCTCGTTAAAAAAAGGACTTAGTTGAAATTCAAGGAGATTGAAATTTTCATGCACGCAGCTTCTAGGTTTTTATAAGGATAAATTTAGGGGTTAATTGAATAAAACAAGAAGATTTAAAATACTAAGATTTTATGCAACCTTATCTGAAGTATGAATATATTACCTCCTATGAGCTGGATACCTTTTCAAGAATTTTTATTCAATAGATAGCACATTTAAATGGGCAAAAATACATTAGTCTTTTTTCTGTTTTGCTAACAACATTAATGATTACAGTTTCTAGTGTTTAGGTATTGCTAAGAAATCATTATGGTTTCATACTTGTACTAGAAATACTATGATTAATATGGACAATATTTTAAGGTATCCTGGACTTTATTTAATACAATATCAATGGATGTATTTTCAATGAACTCCTATGTCAAGGTTAACTTGCTAATTAATTTTTTTAAGTTCCAGAAAAGCTGCAAATGAAAATTTAATCAGCTTACTCATATCATCAGATAATCTATCTCAAAAATTTGTATTTTGGTCCTTAGATCACATTATAGTTACTAAGCTTAGCACGTATTTCAAATGACTCTATCAATAATTATTTAAACATAATCAAAATGTTTTCATAAGTAAGTTATAGTGATAGTATTAACTATCACTAAACTGTAAATTTAATGGACCTCTTGGAAGTCAGAAGATCTGGGTTTGAGTCATGGCTTGAAAATTTCTGCTTTTGTTTGTTTTTTTATTATGAAGAAATTAATCTACCGATGCATTTCAAACTAATTAAAAATATTTGCCTTTGAAATTTTATTAAACATTGTCATAATTGAGATTGCATATTAGTTTGTTAAATTAATTTTACTTTATAAAATGGATACGTACATTGTTAAATTTTATGAACATCTGAAATTACAGAGATCATTCAAGATTGCCTTCGTGTGCCACTCTGTAGAAATAACTCATAATATTATTTGTTTCTAGACTTTTCTTCACACTCTTCTTCACACATATCATTTGTTTCTAGAGTTTTCTTCACATTGCCATTCATGTCTTTGATATTGCAGACTATAATTGAAAGCTTTGCTTTCAACGTCTTTAGTCTCCTAGAATTAAGGAGATAACAGAATTAATGGATAACAGAGAATCGACTATATCTGAACAGTTTTTCCTTTGCATCCAATTTTTCTTTGTACTCTATACTTATTAAAATGGCCCTGAGATCATTTCCTACTTGTAAGTGTAAATCCAAAACGCTAAGTGATAGATTTCACAGTTAAGACAAGGTGGATGACACTGCTCCAAATGACCTAATATTTAGAAACATAAATTGTATTGATGAAAGGATTGTACTTCTGACATTCATTTTGTACTCACAGAAGGTAAATTTCCTACCTAAAACAGCAAACATCCTTCTTCATGTGTCCCAAATGAGATTTTCTTACTTTGTTTGTTTTTTTTTGTTGTTAGTTTGTTCTTGTTTGTTTGTTTGGGTGGTGAGGGGTGTTTGAGAATCAGGAGCTCTACCCTTTGAGCCATGCTACCAACAGGAATGAGGATTTTTGAGAACAGCAAATTTATGTTTATTTATATTTTATTTTTTGCCCATCCTGAGTCTTGAACTCAGGGCCTGAGCACTGTCCCTAAGACTCTTTTACTCAAGGCTAGTGCTCTACCACTTGAGCCACAGTACCACTTCTAGCTTTTTTGAGTGTTTTATTGGAGGTAGTAGTCTCATGGAGACTTTTCTGTTTGAGCTGACTTGGAACCATGTTCCTCAGCTCTGAACCTCCTAAGTAGCTAGGATTACAGTTGTGAGTCACCATAGGCCAGTTAGCATTTTTCTACTAAGGAGGGAAAACCCCACCAATACAAAGGAGTGAACCCTTACCTCACTCAGGGTCTGAGACTATATGTTGACAAGTATTTTGGGGGGGGCAAAGTTTCCAGTAATTTCTCAGGTAAGATTTATGGACCATGACAGTGACTGTCATATTTTTCCTAACTACATTTTAAGTGCAATAGTTTTCTTCCATTTTCTGGATGGATTTGTGTTTTTCCAATGGTTTAAACATAAAATGTACAACACAGCCAAGCATGGTAGCTCATGAGTATGACCTCAGATAGTTAGAAGGCAGATCTGGTAGTTTAAGCCCATTCCAGGAAAAAAAGTTGGCAAGACTCTATACCAAACAATAAATCTAGGTGAGTTGTTGTATACTTGTCATACTACAAAAGAGAGAATATAAATGTAATTCAGACTGGCTTGGGAAGAAAGGTGAGCCCCTCTCTCCAAAATAATTCAAGATGAAAAATTGCAAGGGCATGTCTCACATAAAACACCTGCCTACTAAGAGGGCCAGAGTTAAATTTAAGTGCCAGGTTGAACTAGGATTTAACATTGAAGAACTGTTGTCTTTCATCAGAAATCTTAATGTCTGCAAATTAAATAGGAAATGGAATAATAGTACAGAGATGGTTCTAAAAAGGATTGTTGTGTGAGGATATCAGGGAAATAAGAAAGGAAAGGTGATATACAATAGGGGTCATGCCACTGACTATACAAGATAAGAAAGAAAAGGATGGATGTTAACTCCAGTAATTAATAACTTCAGGAACTTAAATTGCCACCTCCTGACAGATGCTATTTTCTCAAACCCAAACATGGACTTAGATTTGAAAATCCTTTATCAGCTGGATTCTCAACATGGCTACTTGTCTACTGAGAAACCTAGATATTAAAATCCACAGCCAATCATGGCATCATACCCCAAATCTGTTGCACCCACACCTCTCATATCATTTATCAAACCCCTGTGTTATTTTATATACTGAGAACACTGGAGTTATTTTTTTACCTCTTCTGAAACCCAGGTATGATCCATCAGAAAAGTAGATGAGCTTTAAATTAAACAGTACACAAATATGATTGTTTCATCTCATTTCAAATGCTATCCACCTTGATGTAACCACCACCATATTCTGTTTAGACATAATTCTCAAAGACATTGATGTTATCTCAACATGCAAGTATCCTTTGGAAAGAGGAATCTGATTTTTCTTGTGTTTCTTTTCAAAACTCCAGGACAGTTCTAAAAGTCATATAAAGTATCAGAGTTCTTGTGGTGGCCATCTCTCTCATTTGAGTAGTCCTGTTCCCTTTCAGGTGGCTCCAAACACATTAATGACCTATCTTTCTTTGATTTAGTCTGTTGTCTATGCAGTAGGATTTCTTCTAGAAAGCAATAATTCTTTAAATATTATGGCTTACTTTGTAATCACATTTAACTCAAATTAAAGGAGTGTTAGCTATGGGGAAAGAACCTGAGTCAAAATCCCTCTCCTAGTCATGTTCTAGGAGACCCAAGCATTTTATCTCTTCATGTTATCTCCCATGATCACTCTTCCTTGAGCATAGTTAGTTGCCAGTAAATCATCAGAAATTCTCCATAGGGATAGAAAAACTTCAGGCAATGGAACTGTATGCACCTTTACTCTGACATCTGTACAGGAAACTCCTACTAAAAGCATCCTGCATCTCATAAAGATACCTAGAACTGTGGGATGGAAACAATGTACATGCAATGATCTCAAAAGGGGCTTGAAATGAAGTCAAGTTCAGTGAATATCCTAAGAAACTAAGAAAACTGGGAGGAATTATGTTGGGAGAGGTGTAGGAAGAATGATGAAAAGAGTGACACTGATCAATTAGTATTGTACTTGCTAGATGCTGGTGATTCACTCCTGTAATTCTAGATATTCAGGAGGCTGAGATTTGAGGATTGCAGTTAGAAGCCAGCCCAGGCAGCAAAGTCCTGAGATTCTAATCTCCAATTAACCACAAACAGCTGGAAGTTGAACTGTGGCTCAAGTGGTAGAGAGCTCGTGGTCTTTTTGTTGTTGTTGTTGTTGGTTTTGTTGTTGTTGTTGCTGTTGTTGTTGTTGTTGTTGTTATGGGGCTTGAACTCTGGGACAAAGCGCTATCCCTCAGCTGTTCAGCTCAAGGCTAGTGCTCCACCACTTGAGCCACAGCGCCACTTCTGGTTTTCTGGTGGTTTATTGGAGATAAGACTTTCATGGCTTTTCCTGCCCTGGCTGGATTTGAACTGTGATCCTCAGATCTCAGCATCCTGAGTAGCTAGGATTACAGGTATGAGCCACCAGCACCAGGCGTAGAGTGCTAGTTTTGAGCATAACAGTTCAAGGTTCAAGCCTCAGAACTGGCAAAACAAGTAAAAACCCCCACAAAACAAAGCATTACATTTATACACTTACTTGTTAAATGTTAACGCCTTTGTACAAGTACTTAATGATGATAAAAATATAAAAAATTAAAAGTCTTTTAAGTAAAGTTACTTCATTTCCCTAAGATCAGCCCATTGTCATTCCAATGAACTCCTCCAATACTCTGAACTGGAGAAAATGGAATTTTTTTAAATTATGTTTGCAACTGAGCTGCATAGGTGAGGAAGGCCTACCATTTCTGTTTCCCTTGATGGTATTCTCATTCTGTCCTTGTCTGTCTCTTTCTCAGCCTCTCCGGTCCT
>NW_027205067.1:0-17776 GCF_024711535.1 Dipodomys merriami | reverse complement strand
GGAGTACCATGTAGGTACCTTTAGCTGTAAAATTGTATCATTGCTAGCATTAATCAGCCTGCCTCCTCAAAAGAAAGTTCTTTTGTGATGTATCGTCTCTAGACTCTGAATTAGCACTATGATCGCATTAAGTTGGATTTGTGTCCATCTTTAAACCAGAAGATGTGCCCAGACAAATGGAATTTTGATGCTTGTGATGCCTGCTTACTCCTTTGCTTGTACAGAAATGATGTCTAAGGAAATTGGTGTGCTTTCATAGCCTAAGAATGAATCCCATGATCCATCTTGAACCCTGTGGTTTATCACAAACCATATTCCCTGAGATTGGGGTTGGAGTAGATCTACAAAGAAAGTTTGAGGTACTGCTTGTTGGCTTTATATACTATTTCAGTTTTTAATATTATCATTAAGGAGTTGCATAAAGGGGTTTCAATTCCACATGCCAGTTGGTTAGCACAGTACACCGTGGTCGGTGTCGCCCCTTCCATTGCTCTCTCCCATCTCTCCAGCCCCACGCCGCCTCTCAAGTTAACTGGTTCCGTTTTCACCTATGTACATTGAATGTTAGGACTGCATTTGCCCACCCTTCTTCTCTCCGTTTGTCTTCCTCCCCTCCCTTTGATTGTCCCTCTAGCTTCTTGGTATTCATTTTGTTAAACTCTAAGTTAGTTGTTCAAAAGAGTTACACCATTGGAATTTTCCCCTGTATGTACTATACTTTAGATAACATATTTACATAGATATGCAGATGACCCTGTATATGTTTTCAGATATGCTTATAATTTAGATATACAAAACAATTGAAGTATTGTAAGCTAGAATAAAAAGAGAAGGGAAACCAGAGAGGCAAAAACAAGTGAGCAGTACAGAAAACGATTTCAGAAGTTCAAACCTGGCTCACATCAAATCTTGATTGTGTGTGGTAAAGACAAGGGATTTAACAGGTTTGTCTTCAGCAGTCTAAAGTTCACACATCTGCATCAGCGCAGACTGACACACAGCCAGCTGGCAAGTCAGATCAGTTGGAAGCCAATGAATTCTTTCTCATCTCTTCTGCTAAATAAGGTTTAAACTATGGGGCAGTCCATGCTTTAGGAAATTTATAGTAACTTCTTCACTTCCATGTTTAATGGTATCATGGCTAATTAAATCCTACTGGTAACCTCAATATGTCATTTCACATAAATATTTTAATTTCATCACCAACCTTTTTTGTCCTGTTAATAAGTCATTAAATGAAATAACTTATGAGTTTTACATTTACATATTATTTGGACTAGCATCAGATAAATAGGAAGAAAGGACACTGTGTCCAGAGTTATAGAAGCATCTCACTTGGTACAGAAGGCTGACTCATGAGTAATATGGCTATTTATCCTTCAATATTGCAAAGTAGACTGAAAATTATTGTTATTTTAAATTAATATGTTAACCATAGGCTATGTAATATAAACAACCCAGTGTTTGACCATTATGCCTTATGAAAGTTACCATAACATTACTATAACAGATTTACACTGACAGGTACTATAGGACATAGTATAGAGAATTTTACATCTCTTCATAGAATAAAGCTGACATGATATAAGTGTGAAGCCATTGCCCAGCATTCTATAGAAAGACTGTCATGAAATTGTGCAAAATTGAATCCCTAAGTTTTCAAGCAGTCAGGAAAGAGAAGGACAAATATCCAGTTCAAATGGAAAGATACAAGACAAGTAACATCCAGCATGACAGATGCTTCCGTGCGCTAAACTCAGTCCTTGTCTGCCATCTCTGCTCAGTTTACCCATCTGCGCCCCCACTTTTTTGTAGTTTTATGTTTTATTTGATAAGCTTTCAAGTAAAAGTCTTGTAAACCACCAATCAATTTTCTTTCTTTGGTCGTGGGGCTTGAACTCTGGGTCTAGGCGCTGTCCCTCAGCTCTTCAGCTCAAGGCTAGTGCTCTACCACTTGAGCCACAGCACCACTTCTGGCTTTCTGGTGGTTTATTGCAGATAAGAGTCTCATGGACTGCCCTGGCTGGGTTTGAACCATAATCCTCAGATCTCAGCCTCCTGAGTAGCTAGGATTCCAGGCATGAGTCACCAAACATTTTCCTAAATATTAAAACAAATACATAATACTCTGTTTCTAGAGAGAAAAGCTATAGAGTGTTTAAATGTATGATCTTCAGATTGACTGCCTCCAAATCTGCAATCATTATTGGTAATCTAAGTTGAAGAAGCCAGTGAACTTCCTTTGGCCTCCATGTAATGTTAACATGGAGAAAACAATAGTATCTACCTCCTTGGAGGTTTGTCATGTAGTAAACATTCTATAGGTGATCATTGAAGTGATCATCATCATCAGTAACAATGTTATCAGCAGCAGCAATTATACATTTAGAAAAAATACTACTTTTCAGAGGAAATTCGAAGGTTATCATGAGGACATGAATGAATGAATTATATATAATATATATAAATTGTGCCACAAGAAAGTGTGACCAGAAGAGATTTTTTTAAACAAAGGCATACTAAGATTTTTCTTTTTGAGTGTGTGTGTGTGTGTGTGTGGTGTGCGTGTGTGTGTGTGTGTGTGTCTGTGTGTGTGTGTGTTGTGTGTGTGTGTGTGTGTGTGTGTGTCTGTGTGTGTGTGTGTCTGTGTGTGTGTGTGTTGTGTGTGTGTGTGTGAGTGTGTGTGTGTGTGTGATGTGTGTGTGTGTGTGTGTGTGTGTGTGGTGTGTGTGTGTGTGTGTCTGTGTGTGTGTGTGTGTGTGTGTGGTGTGTGTGGTGTGTGAGTGTGTGTGTGTGTGTCGTGTGTGTGTGTGTGTGTGTGTGTGTGTCTGTGTGTGTGTGTTGTTACTGAGGCTTGAAGTCAGGGGCTGGCACTGTCTGTAGATGATGTTGCTCACACTCTGGCTTTTTTGGTGGTTTCACAGATGTTTCTGCCCTAGCTGCTTGAATCTTGATCCTCAGATCTCAGCTTTCTGACAGGCTAAGATTATAAGCGTGAGCCACCAGTGCCTGGCTCTGATTCTTTTCATTTTGAGAGCCATTAGCTTTTGCTCTTAATTGAATGGAGAGTGCAGGATGTCTTGGAACATTTTATTTCAGCCAAGCAAGCACAGCATGGGTACTCTTGCACATAAGGAGAAATAAACATGTTTATGTAACGTTCTGGGGTTTCAGAAGTGCCTTTAGCTCAATTTCTCTTCATTAGCTTGAAACCCTTTGCCTTTGCCCCTTGTGACTGTGTATGTTAATGCTTAGATTATCCTTCTGTATTGCTGCATGCCTCTTGTTCTGTTTCTTATCTGCGTGCTCCCCCATGTCCCTATTCAACTCTTCTTTAGCTCTGCTCTAGGTCAGGGAGGCTGACCTGAAGTCATTTGTTGGGATTTAGAATCGTGATTCCTCAGGAACATGAGTCTGGGGAACTCATTCCTTAGTTTCTCCTTGGTGTGATGATGCTATTCACAGGCTTCTTGGATCCCTCAGGTGGTTTTATTCCATGGAGCAGTCCAATTTGGGTTTCATTGATAGCTCCCTCTTTATAGGTTTATGCTCATATGTGATCACCACTCCCTGCTTTCTAACCCAATCCTTGCCCCATTCTTTGTTGATTTTCAACAACTTGTCTACACCTTGTTCCATGGCCGTTCTTTGACAAAACTCATTGATTCCACAGGCTCACTAGCAAGAGTTGCCTTAATAGACATATTTTAAGTACACTTCCACTACTAGTGCAAATACAATACTACCAGAAATCCAAGTGAAAGAGAAATTCACTCATGATTTTATGGCTCCACGAACAATACATTTTGTTTTCTTATCATCTATTTATTGGAAAGATACATTTTCTTTTGCTTTTATTTCACATATTTTTTATATCTTGAATTTTCTCTAGATGCTTGCAGTTTTCAATGTAGTCCTTTTTTAAAAAAGCATTTTTCCATTAAGTGCATACTGTGTACCTTTGACATTTTTCCTCTGAAGTATCATGGAGGTGGTGAATTATTTTTATTTAGGGACACATGAAATTTTATTCTAGGTCCAAATATGTTACTTTGGAAACAGGTTCAAAGAATTCATTATTGGACTCAGATCTCATAATTGGAAACAAATTCACACATATCAAACTCCTTAATTAGCACATGCCAAACTTTCTCTCGCTTTCATTGTTGGAAGTCATTTCATTGATATTAAGTTTTTTATGCTTCTGCAAGCTCATCTCCTTATAACCTTTCTACCTGATCTCATATGCCCTTATATTTTATTGAGAAACTCTACCACAGTAAATTCATTACAGTAAATTGGGGAAGATGATTCTTTAAACAGACCAAAGGAGTTCAGATGTGAGCAAGGAGAAAACAAAAGAAAGAAAAACGTTTCCAGAGGAGAAAGGTGGTTTTTTTTGGTCATTTTTGTCCAGAGAATACAAGTAATAGTATGGCCGACCTGTGCTGGTTGACTTCCAAATTATTTAGCAGTATCTTTATTGAAGACCTTGTCTCTGTGCAAAATTCTGAACTGGGAGCAGGTTGTATGGTGCAGGTAACAATCTGAGTCCCACACAGTATTCTGTCATGTAGAAATGTTCCTGAGACAGGGGCCTGTCCAGGGATTAGAGATCCTAGTTACTCTACAGCGCAAAGAATTAAGGTTTGAAGCCTGCCGTTGAAGAAAAGTTTGATAGGTGGAGTTTATCAAAATAACCAATGAACCAAAGGACTAGCATAACCAGCAACATAAAGCGGGGCTGGCTAGGCGCCGTGACTTCTGCTTGTAATCCTAGCTGCTCAGGAGGCTGAGATGAGAGGATCACAGCCTGCATTTTCAAAGTCAGCCCAGGCAGGAAAGGACTTGAGACTCTAATCTCCAATTATCCATAAAAAAAGGGCTGTGGTTTAAGTGCTAGTTTTGTGCAAAAAAAGCTTAGGTAAAGTGCCCAGGTCCTGTGTTCGAGCACTAGGACTGGCACAAAAAATAGCATGGCTGGAAGAGTGTTTCAGGTGGTAGAGCTCTATAGTGCTTTATTGCTGTGTTCCCACATGGTAGTAGAAGGATGGAGGGACAAAGTGACAAAAAATATCAAATAGATTCATAAGGTCACCTATTACCTTATAAAATTGTCACCTTTAAATATAATTAGGTTTGGATTCAATTTGAATATATGAATTTTAGGAGGACATATGCATTTAAGCTCTATATTCTGACAAATATTTAATTCAAGTGCCTCAGTTAATAGACCCAAACCCATTAGATATTTATCGCCTTAGTAGACCAACAGGCCATTTAGTATTTGACTAAACTTTTCCCCCTGTGGTGCTTGAGATAGAGTGCAGACTCTTCCACATTGTTAGCAGGTGCTTTAACAAGGAGATAAAGCCCCAACCCTTTTTTGAGGTAGATCTCATTATGTAGTTCTGGTGGCCTTGAACTCCCAGTCCTACTGTTTTTGACACCTGCCTGCTGGGATTCTTACTGATTTTTTTTAAGACAATGGGAATGTGATTGGGTTGTACTTCTGATAAACAGAGACCCAAAATATACTGGCTTGATATAAAAACCTGATGTTTCTCTGAGGCGAGAGATCAAGTGAATGTCAAGAACTGGGAAGTCTCAGGTCTTAGCCAACTTGTAGATTCACAAGCGAGCCTGTCCATATGTCATGGAAGCTAGAAGAAGACATGCAACTCTTGAATTAGAAACAAATGACTTTCTCACTCATTCTAAGGCAAACAACAGCTGGGCTCCAAGTAGTTCAGGCCTATAATCTTAGCTACTAGGAAGGCTGAGGCCTGAGGATCACAATTCGAAGCTAGTCCAGCTAAAATAGTCCACAAGACTCTTATCTCCAGTTAACCAGCAAAAAGCTGAAAGTGGAGGTGTGGCTCAAGTGGTAGAGCACAACCTTAAGCAGAAATACTTAAGGGAAAGTTCCTAGTCCTGAAGTCAAACC
The DNA here is from genome assembly GCF_024711535.1 of Dipodomys merriami. Taxonomy (NCBI): domain Eukaryota; kingdom Metazoa; phylum Chordata; class Mammalia; order Rodentia; family Heteromyidae; genus Dipodomys; species Dipodomys merriami. The sequence continues at coordinate 11,829 of NW_027205067.1, read as the reverse complement.
TAAGTACCTGCAAGAAAGAAAGAAAGAAAACAAAGCAACAAGCAACATTATCAACTTATTTGCATCAGCTGTCTTAGGTCCCACAAAGGTAATAGGAAATAACTCTGGTAAAGCTGTTTGTAGAGTGAGTTTGAATCATAGCTGACAGTCCTTGAGCTTAGGGAATCAAGAGACTTTATAATGAGCTACAAGCAAACCTGCCCTTTACCCCATAGGTAGAAACTGACATCCAGAGAAGTTAAGTGGCATAGTTCAGCGGCTTACTAATCAAGGCTGACTAATTAGCTGAATTGAGATTTCCAGCTTTCGGTTCCACCATACTTTGACCTGGACCAAACTTGCAAGCTCAGAACCATTTTGTACTTTTAGTTATCATTCCCCAAGGATGTGAGTTTTTTTTCCTCTTGTATTTGAATTGTTATGGTTGGGTTTTTTTTAATGTATTTTATTGTAAGTGCAATGTACAGAGGGGTTACAGTTACATAAGTAAGGTATTGAGTACATTTCTTGTTGAACATTGTTTACCACCCCCTGCCTGCTTCTCTCCCACTTTCCCTCCCTCCTGATCTCTCCTTCCCAAGTTGTAAAGTTCATTTCGCACCCAGTGTCCTGTGAGTATCGCTGTTGCATTGGTTCATCCTTTGTCTCACCATTTTATTATTCCCCTTCCCTCCCCCAAATCAGATATATATATATATATATATATATATATATATATATATGTATATATGGGACACAGGGTACCCAAATCTAAAACAGTGACAACAAGAAATAAACCAAAGGGGGGGGGGACAAGGAAAAAAAGAAAGAACACACAGTGCATTAAGACAAAACAAAAACCTCTCTTGTTTCCATATTTTGGAGTTCATTTTGATTAGCATCATTTTGTCATGGTCATATGTATATAGCTATTGAGCTCTTGTGATCCTCTACTTAGGACTATCCTAGATGTATACTAATTATTACAAATGAGGGAAACCATGGAGCCTATGTTTCTCTGGCTTACTTCACTTAATAGGATTTTTTCCAGGTCTTTCCATGTTCTCATGAATGGGGTGATGTCATTCTTTCTGATGGAAGCATAGAATTCCATTGTGTATATATACCACATTTTCTTGATCCATTCATCTACTGAGGGGCATCTGGGTTGGGTTTGGGATTTCTTAAATTACTGACTATCTACATACGCCATTCATTTAAGCTTGCTGAGACTGGCCTGGGAAGGGAGGAAGGGGGGGAAAGATGGAGGAATTGACTCTGGTCACAAGGCACTGTAATGCACAAACAAATATTAAAATGAAGCCTCCCTGTATAACTAACTGGTATTGATGCAGAAAGAAATATTTATTGCACTCCAATATGATGAGCAGTATTCTAGTTGCTGGGAGAGGGATGAAGTCTTAAGTGTCCAGTTCCTTATTCTTACAAAGGTAACACTGAGGTGAGATTCCATGATATTTGGGATATTATAGACTTTCCAGCATGAGCTATTATAGCTCATTTACATTACTATCCACTGTTACCTATGAATTCCAAGCACTTTGCTTGTACTTGTGGCTGAAATCAGATAACATCCAATTCAACAGCTACTTTAAGTTTCTCTACAATTAGCTGACCATAAGGTTCCCTTTGAAATCTATTTGATTTACCTATCAAAATATACTCTCTGTATTATTTGTATAAGAAGAAATATGTTATTATTTTGTTGCTGCCTTTAAGTTAATGGGTTTTATTATGTTAAAGACCAAGCTTTCTTTCAAATCTCACAACAGATTGGGACATTTTTTTTTCAAGAGCAATCTCATTCACATGTTTTGATTTATCAAAGCATTTTATGTTTACCTAAAAAATCCTTTCTGTTCCCTAGAGAAGTCCATAATGTACGCAGTACAAATTGAACATCAGAAATATAATGTAGTCAAATGACAGAATAAAATTCAGGAAAAACTGCTGAAGCTTTGCTCTTTAACAGAAAAATCTGTTTCCATGGTACATGGTGTGTATGTATTATGGAAATATCTGAAAGATACGCAGCACCCATGCACAAAAATATTGTTTATGAATAAATATATAATGTAGTTTATTGAAAAAGGCTTCCATTTAAAGTAATAGTGCATGAAATGAAGCATTGTGTGGCACATTGTGAAGAGGGCTAGATTGCCAGCCTGAAGAATCAGGATCTAATCATGGATGGTACTTAAACAAATTACACAATATAAATATTTGTGTAATGTTTTATGGCTGACCAAGTGCTTTGGCAATAGCTCGCGTGTATTGAGCACTTACCTGGTTCCAGACCACCTGTCTGAGGTGAGTGAGCTCCTCCCTCAGAGGGGGTGAGGAGAACAGGCCGGTCTACTCTTCGCTCACCTCAGCGATACTAACCAGAACTCTGTCTCCTTCCGGTGCGTGGACCCCTTTTTCCAGGCTCAGTTCCAGTGCTCGGTGCTGATGAAGTAGAGGAATTGTAACATGCAATAACAACCTTACTTCAGTGTCTCATGAGGCTAAGCAGCAGACTTACAACTCCCCCCATGATTCGTAGGTGTGTTTCAGTTGCTATATTACCCAGACACCCCAAATCACTTATTATGTTGCCTCCTTTGACTTTGCCCCCAAGCCAACAGGAAGGTCTCCAGTACATTTCTTATCAAGCATTGTAGCCTCCTCCTTTGTTTCCCCTTCCCATTCCTTCCCATCTCCCCCCTCCTCCCTCCCTATCCTCCTCTCCCACCAAAGTTGTGAAGTTCATTTTTGACATAACGACTTGTACATCTCATTGTTGCAATGGGTCCACCTGTATCCCTAGTTAAACGATTTGTTTTTCCCCTTCCCTTCCACAAATTATATCAACATCAAATACAGTGAAAGCAGGGGTTATACCATGGGGGAGGGACATACAAAGCAACAAAGAAATCATCTTATAAATATGTTAGAAACAATCGCCTGAAAGAAAATAAAACATTTAAATACTTATCTTGGGGTTCATTCCCTTAATATCAACTTATCTGACCTTTTCTGCTTGACTCAGACATATACTAGTTATTGCAAATAAGGGAAACCATGGGACCTATGTTTCTTTCGGCCTGGCTTACTTCACTTAATAATTTTCCAAGCCTTTCCATTTCCTAACAAATGGGGCCATGTCATTCTTTCTGATGGAGGCATAGAATTCCATTGTGTATATATACCACATTTTCTTGATCCATTCATCTACTGAGTGGCATCTGGGTTGGTTCCATATCTTAGCTATGGTAAATAATGCTGCAATGAACATAGTTGTGTTGGTAGCTTTAGTGTGGCCTTGTTTGTGATCATTTTGGGAAATACCCAAAAAGTGGGATTGCTGGATCAAAGGGGAGCTCTATGTGGAGTGTTTTGAGGAACCTCCATACTGCTTTCCAAAGTGGTTGAACAAGTTTACACTCCCACCAACAATGTAGTAAGGTTCCCTTCTGTCCTCATCCCCTCCAGCATCTGTTGTTATTAGAGTTCTAATAACCCCATTCTAACTGGGGTGAGGTGGTATCTCAATGTTGTTTTGATTTGCATTTCTTTTATGGCTAAGGAGGTTGAGCATTTCTTCATGTGTCTATTGGCCATCCTTCTTTCTTCTTCAGAGAAGTTTCTATTTAAGTCTTTAGCCCACTTAATTATTGGGCAGTTGTTTCCTTAAAGATTTGTTGTTGGGGGGTTTAATTTTTTGAGTTCCAGGTATATTTTAGGTATGAGACCATTATCTGTTGTATGGCTAGTGAAGATCTTCTCCCAGTCCATGGGCTTTCTATTAATCTTGCTAGCTATGTCCTTTACCATGAAGAAGCTCTGCAATTTCATGCAATCCCATTTGTCCAACCTTTCTTTGATTTGTTTCTTTGATTTCAGCCTGTGCCAAGGAGACCTAGGGTTTCTCCCATTCCATCCTGTAATGTTTTCAGAGTGTCTGCTTTGACTCCAAGGTCTTTGCCATTTGGAGTTGATTTTGGTGCAGGGTGATATATAAGGATCTAGCTTTAGTTTTCTACAAGTAGTTAACCAATTTTGCCAGCACCATTTACTGAAGAGGCTGTCTTTCTTCCATTCTATTTTTTTTAGCTCCCTTATCGAAGATTAGATAGCTATAGGTCTTTAGGTTCATTTCTGGGTTTTCAATTCTATTCCATTGGTCATGAGGTCTGTTCTTGTGCCAGTACCAAGCTGTTTTGATTACTATGGCTTTGTAGTAGAGTTTGAAATTTGGTATTGATATTCCTCCAGCACTGTTCTTTCTGTTGAGGAGCGTTTTTGCTATTCGGGGTCTTTTATTGTTCCATATGAATTTTGGATTGCCTTTTCTATTTCCTTGAAGAATGAGGTTGGGATAGTGATAGATATTGCATTGAATCTATAGATAGCCTTGGGAAGTATTGCCATTTTCACAATGTTGATCTTTCCAATCCAGGAGCATGGGAGTTTTTTTTGCCACTTTCTAAGTTCTGTTTTGATTTCCTTTTTCAAGTTTTCATCATAGAGGTCCTTCACTTCTTTGGTTAAGTTAATTCCTAGGTATTTTATTTGTTGTGAGGCTATTACCAATGGAGTTGCTTTCCTAAATTCAGCCACACTTTTCTCATTGTTGGCACACAGAAAAGCCATTGATTTTTGAGGGTTAATTTTATACCCTGCTACTTTGCCCAAGTTTTGAATCAGCTTGAATAATTTCGGAGTGTAGTCTGTGGGATTCTTTAAATACAAGATCATGTCATCTGCAAAGAGGGAGAGTTTTACTTCTTCTTTCCCTGTTTGGATCCCCTTTATGTTTGCATCTTGTCTTATTGCTGTAGCTAGGCATTCTAATACTAGATTGAAAAGAAGTCTCTGCCACTTCTTATTACCATGCCATTTTAAGACACATAATGGGTTGTTGATACTTTGTCACACTATTTGACCCTAGGGCAGACTTCCTGAAAAGTAACTCAGTTCTATTACATTTGTATTGTGCTTATTTATAAGTATTTGAAAACTGTGCCTTCTTAGTCAACACTGTGTAAATCTCAAAGCATTTGTATCAAGTTATTTGTTAAGTTACTTTGCCCTCAATTCCAGACAAGTTTCCTGCTTTGTAACCACTCCTGTCTGCTTATTTCTCAATGATCACTGGACCTCCCTTTGCCACAGAGATTCTATGATATGCATTCTTTCTATTTTAACATGTCTGAAAGCAGTATGTACCTCACAGGTGTTTCTAGTCTGCAATTAGTTGTGTACTAAAATTTTGTTTTGTGGATATGGGTGTGTGGCTCACAGGGTAGAGCACCAGCTTTGAGTGAAAACTCCAGTAAGATGGTAAGGTCTTGCGTACATGCTCCAGTTCTAGCACAAACAGAAGCATGATATAGCTGTTATTTTAAGCAAGTCAGAGCTTCTTAGACTTCATGCGATAAAGCTAATGCTATCATAACCAGTGAAGAGTGTGTGGCTGAGAGGGACCCATGCACTTGCTCAAGGTCATAGGTCAGGTAAAGTTAGCCAGGACTCATCTCCAGGCAAGCTGACCCCAGAGCATTTGATGCGTGCTCCAGACACCATGGTCAGCTATTGGGAAGCTCATGAGACAAGGGACAAACCCAAGGGAACTATATTACCATGTCATAAATGTATTAAATGAGGACCTCTTCCTCTTTCTCTCTGGAGTATAATACTACTTGACTCTGGACCTTGAGGTCACTGAACTTCTCTATAATGATTGGATATACAGCATGAAATTCAGAAACTTGCTCTCAGATTCTCTAAAGTCCCTGCTACCTCTAAGATTCTGCTTTGAAATTGGAGCAGTTCTATCTCTTAATGTCTAGATAGTTAAAAACCACATTCCTTAGTGAAGCCAATGTGATCCGATGGCATAAAACTTGAAAAGTAACCAAGAAAATGAGAGGAAAAGTAATTTTTCCATCCTGTGTCCCTGCTCCTCAGTTGTATTTCCTGGAAGTAAATACTGTTCCCACTCCCTTGTCTATGTTCCAGAGACATTTTATGCATTGTACTGTAATCTGGCTCTTGATTGTCCCCCACAGTGTAAACACATCAAAACATCACATTGAACCTCATGAATATATATACATATATATACATATATATATTTGTCAATTGCAAGTTAAAAAACTTTAAAGACCATTTAGGGGATTATCTGCTTTGGGAAACGTTATTTCAGCAAAGTTTATTATGAATGTTTACTACTACCAACACATCTGGGTAATCCCTTCCCCCAATCAGCCTCTCTCTCTCTCTCTCTCTCTCTCTCTCTCTCTCTCTCTCTCTCTCTCTCTCTCTCTCTCTCTCTCTCTCCATTCCTAAATGGACAATACTCAAAGAATCCAGACTTAGAAGCAGGGTTTGGCAGGTATATGAGTATATAGTATATAAGGATATTTATGAAAACAGGGAAAGATCTGGCTAGAACACCAGGATCAGTTCCATTTAAAACCTCCTAGAAGTACTGGGAAGGGGGTGGGGGGGACGCAAGTGTCCCAGGGGCTTGAACTCACCAGAAAAGGCACAGTACATAAGGGAGATGCATGTGGATCGTATACATGCGTGTATTACGGTTTGTTTAAACCAAGTTAGAGGGCATTCTGAGCAACTGCTCATATGGTATCTGGACATCGACTTCCAGGCTTAGAATGAGGAATGGTGACTCAAAGCACTAACATGGTGTCTAAAGAGAATGACTTGGTAGGAGGCACGAGATATTCCTCTAATCCCCACCCTCACATTTAGGAGCTGTGGGCAGTCTGGATGCTGGGTGAAAGGAAAGAGCTGAGAGCCCGGGCTGCCTTGGAACGGCTGTGGAGGAAGGAGTGTGAGAGGTAAAAACACAGCAACAAACCAACCACCAACACGGGGCTTTGGACTCTAATGCTTCACTTCCTGCAGAGGGTAGTTTCCTTAATTCTTGAATAGCTGCTTCTTCCTTGGCTGCAACAATCCCGTCTTGTGGAGGTTCTTGGGAGTGGTGAAGAAAATACTGGAGGGCCTGGCTTCTCCAAGTGTGACTGCTGGATCTCCAGCAGCTGCCTCTCAAGAGATCTTGTAGGAAATGCAAATTACTGGTCCCTTTCCTGGTCTTCATGGTTTACTAAGCCTTCCCTGGGGTGGCTGCAGGCTACCATGTGAGTACTGTGGAAATGGGAAAGCCCCTGGCGTGGAACCCAGTGTACAAAAAGGGGTAAGAACTTCTCCACTTGGGGTCATTTCCAACTCTCTCTCCTTTTCTTTAGTAGAATATATTAGCGTTGCCCCTTCTCTTCTCTGCTATGGGGAAAATGCCTGAGACAGACCTTGGGGGAACCCAGGGTGCCATATTCAGACTTACAGCTCAGAGACACAGGTTACCCACCCCCCATGCTTTGTAAGTCTCCACAATCAATGTGGATAACACCCCTGCGGGGCCAGTGCTGCTGGCCATCGAGTTACCACCTCCTGGAAAACCAAAGGGGAGGACATGAAATCTGTCCTGCTCACCAGGCAGGCTGCATTTGGGTTTGTGACGTTGTTTGTTACTCTGTCCATTCTAGCATCTCTGCAGCAGATCATCTTCATTAATACTGTATATTATTATATATTACATATTACATTATTAATATATTGTTATAATGTATTATATATATGTATATATATATATATATATATATATTCTTTATCTCCTCTGCCAAAATTCTCCTTAGCCCCCCACAAACTTCGGTCCTTAAGATGAAGTGGAACTCTTTTTTTTTTTTTAGTTTTGTTTTAATTTTCTTGTGAAGGTGAAGTACAGAGAGGTTATACAACATGGAAATCTCCCCTCAGCTGGTCTGGAAGGATCTCCTCAGCCTTGCTTCCCCGAGCGTCCTCTGCACTCCCTCCCTGCGCCCTCTCTCCCTCCCTCCCTGCGCCCTCTCTCCCTCCCTCCCTGCTCTCCCTCCCTCCCTGTGCCCTCTCTCCCTCCCTCCCTGCGCCCTCTCTCCCTCCCTCCCTGCGCCCTCTCTCCCTCCCTCCCTGCTCTCCCTCCCTCCCTGCGCCCTCTCTCCCTCCCTCCCTGCGCCCTCTCTCCCTCCCTCCCTGCTCTCCCTCCCTCCCTGCGCCCTCTCTCCCTCCCTCCCTGCGCCCTCTCTCCCTCCCTCCCTGCGCCTTCTCTCTCTCCCTGTGCCCTCTCTCCCTGGGCTCTCTCTCCCTGTGCCCTCTCTCCCTGGGCCCTCTCTCCCTGCGCCCTCTCCCCCTCTCTCCCTGCACCCTCTCTCCCTCCCTCCCTGCGCCCTCCCTCCCTGGGCCCTCTCTCCCTGCGCCCTCTCTCCCTGCGCCCTCTCTCCCTGCGCCCTCTCCCCCTCTCTCCCTGCGCCTTCTCTCCCTCCCTCCCCGCGCCCTCTCTCTCTCCCTGTGCCCTCTCTCCCTGGGCTCTCTCTCCCTGTGCCCTCTCTCCCTGGGCCCTCTCTCCCTGCGCCCTCTCCCCCTCTCTCCCTGCACCCTCTCTCCCTCCCTCCCTGCGCCCTCCCTCCCTGGGCCCTCTCTCCCTGCGCCCTCTCTCCCTGCGCCCTCTCTCCCTGCGCCCTCTCCCCCTCTCTCCCTGCGCCTTCTCTCCCTCCCTCCCCGCGCCCTCTCTCTCTCCCTGTGCCCTCTCTCCCTGGGCCCTCTCTCCCTGCGCCCTCTCCCCCTCTCTCCCTGTGCCCTCTCTCCCTGGGCTCTCTCTCCCTGTGCCCTCTCTCCCTGGGCCCTCTCTCCCTGCGCCCTCTCCCCCTCTCTCCCTGCACCCTCTCTCCCTCCCTCCCTGCGCCCTCCCTCCCTGCGCTCTCTCTCCCTGAGCCCTCTCCCCCTCTCTCCCTGCGCCCTCTCTCCCTGCGCCCTCTCCCCCTCTCTCCCTGTGCCCTCTTTCCCTCCCTCCCTGCGTCCTCTCTCCCTCTTTCCACACCCATTCCCGAGGCACAGAGGTGCATGCCTGTTTTGACACCCTGGAAACGCTGGTGGTGGGTAAGACAAGATTTACGGAGGGGCACTATACGACTTTGTTCCCTAAAGTGCTTTTTTTTTTATAAACTAAGTAAGATATAAAGACGTGTGAGGCGGACAAAGCAGGCTCAGGTCAGTCCGGCAAACTCTTCAGTGGTCATGTTAACCTGTGCCTTCCCTTACAAATTACAACAAATGGGAAGCTGTCTAGTAGTCCTTTGTGATTCTTTTTGTTTAGATCTTGGTTAAAAGTGGGTATATCCTTCAGAGGAAGTAAGTCACTGACTCATAAGGTACTCTCTCTAGAAATTTCTGTGGCTGCGACCAAAGCCATTGCTATGTTCCCGACCATTATACTCTTCAGTAACCAGGGGTGTGCCTTCCTCTGTAGAGGCCGGAGACTGACTTCAAATACGGACAACAGCGCTAAATCAAAATCAAATCCCTTCCACAAGCTCTTCAGTTTAGAAGAATATTTTTTTTTAATTCTCAGAGACTTGTTTACTTGTCATTGATGTTTAATTGTTTGTTATTATTTATTCCTTAATGGTAAGTAAGAATATTCTGAGATCTGCGTACATTTATTTTGTAGCTCTTTTTGATAACTCCTTGGTGGAGAGCCTCCTCTGTCTGCACAGCTGGTATCAATATCCATAAAAGGCCATTTATGCAATTTGTCAGCTCTCTAAGTATCAATTTCCTGGAGTGAGTCTCTTTAGTGGCCTCCACTTATGTTAAAATATTTTTATGAATGTTTTTGCCTCTGAATTATTTTTGGAAAATATGCAGAAAAAACAAACTTGACAATTGTATCTTATTCCTTAAGAGGTGGGTATTGAGCCTTTCAAGAGCTGATGACGAAAATTTTATGGAAGGAAGCTCAGTGAAAAAAAATTATAGAATAAAAACAGAGGAATCTGTACATGGATGTCAAAACTGGATGCGTTCAAAATCACAATACCAGTAACAAAATTAGTGCTTTGATCATAACAATAAGGCTAAGTGTTTGGTAAAGCGTTTTTTTTTAAATTTCCCTTTCTGCAGCCAGCTTGAACTCAGGAAATCATGCTCTCCCTTGGTTTTTCCACTCAGTTCTGTGTGTAGCCGCATCTCCATTTCCTGGGTTTTGCTGGTCAATTGGAGATGAGAATCTTGTGGACTTTTCTGCCAGGAATTGACTTAAAACCATAATCCTTAAATCTCAGCCTCCTGAGTAGCTAGGATGACAGATTGGTGCCACCCGCACCGGGCAAGTATCTAAATCTTGTAAGTGTTTCCTTTCCATGTTGAGGAAAAGTGTTTATATGCACCTTGAAAGGCTACTGTTTTTGCCTACACTCAAAAATTATCAATATTAAAACATATCTTGAATTGGGAAAAAATGAACTAATTCCAGCTTGCTCAGTTCATTAAACTTTAATGTCATTTGAAGGCAAAGATTATAGTTGTATTCCCAGCATGAATACAGAGCTTTCTTCACAGTACTCAATGAAAACTATTAGTTAGACCAGTGAATGGAAACATTATCAAACCAGATCTGTCCACCTTAAAGATGCTCTTAGTTAATATTTTATTACATTGCATTGCCCATTATATATTTTGGTTTATGTCCTAATATTTTTTGCTGCTATTACAGAATACCAGAAATCAAGTAAGTTATAATGAACAAAAGTTGTTGGGACACAAGTTCCGTATTCTGAAAAGTGCAAGATCTGGAGATCAGCATCTTGCTAGGACCTACTTTCAAAGTCATTCCATGATAAAGTAGGAGGAGAGGACAAGAGAGAGCCAGGACTGTCTTCTACAGACCCCATTCCCGAGGTAACAGGACCACTCTCGCAATACTGACACCGGTCCGTTAAGGAAGGCCGCACTTCCCAGCCGTCACACTGCTGGTCACGATTCAACACAAGAACTTCAGGATATGCAGTCAACCCATAGCAGATTCCACTTCAACTCCATTAGAATGATTTCTACTCTAGACATGCATCTTATAAAGTAGCACGTGTGCACAATAATGTAACTTCCTAAATAGTCATTTCATCATAAGTTAAAATAGCTTTATACTGAAAGCAATCTCAGTGTCGGGCAATAGGAAACTACTTGTTTCCAAACAATGGGAGGTATATTATGTAGTGGTGGTATAGAAATGGCATCCCTATATATGGTTACATCAACAGTAAAACCGTATATTTGTTTCAAATCAGTATCACATGTACAGAGAACTTGAAAGAACAGTGGAAGATGTATACACTCCTGAATCACTTGAGAGTTAGGCTGTTTCACCATCTCTGAATATGTTGCCATTCATTTCCTTAACAAAGGTCATTCTCCCATAAAACAAACGTAAAGGATACCTAAATCATGAAGGTAGCATCAACATTCTTGCCATGCAATCATGAGACGTTGGTCAAGCCTTGTTCATTGCCCCACTATTTTTCTACATTAAAAGCATCCAGTTCAGAGTCCTATCTCACATTTAGCTGTCACTGAGTTTGAGTCCCCTTGTTCCCCCTGGAACCAGTTTTTGCTCTTAACTTGTATGACCTTGGCCCTGCTGATAATCGCAGGCCTTGTAACTGTCAGAGTGTCCTCATTTTGGTGTGTCTTGTTTCCTTATGATGAGGCATAGATGATCCAAACTGGGCAAGAGAGTCTTCTCCTTGCCTTCTACCCAGGGCCACATGCTCTCAGGTTCTCTGATTACTGGTGATGTTTACTTTGATCCCTTGATTAATGTGATATCTGCCTAGTGTCTCTCCTCCAAAGTTACTCTTTTATATGACTAGTAAGTACTAAGAGCAGATCAATGTGTATGTATATATGTATATGCATATATTTTCATATATGTATATGTAGATATCTATTTGC
>NW_027205066.1:0-17789 GCF_024711535.1 Dipodomys merriami | reverse complement strand
TACTATGGAACAATTCAGAGAATGAGTTTTCCCACCACTCACCACAGCTTTGTCAGGAGGAATAGGTTCAAAACTAAAAGTGACCTCAGTTCTCACAGGGCCAGTCAGAAACCAAGAGATCACATTTTCCTCCTCATCAGGCACCTTCTGTTAGAAACAGAGTCTGGGCAAAGTCTAAGATGGAGATAAAGTGAGACTGGGCCTAAGGAGTACACAAAAGAATGACCCTCTCTGACTAAAAGTGAGTTGTGCAGTGAGACATGATAACTTCCTTTATATATGAAAATTCACTAGGTGTGTTATCTCACTGCCATTGTGCGGGAGGTCAGTTTCCCCAAAGAAGTTGTTAAATGTTGTGTCTACCAGTTTGCTCTCTAGGCTATTGTCTCTCCCACCCATTCCCATGCCAAGAATGCATTGCTTCTTTCAGGCACTCAACTACTTGTCCTGAATCCTAAGAAGGAATATTGTAGGCTATACTTTGACTAACCTCTTGCATTGGAGGTAGAAAAGTCCCAGGCTCTGCACATGCCAAGAGGTAGAAAAGGTGAGTATAAGCTCAGATTGGAACTGAACAACAATCATATTGAAAAAAATAATAAATGAAATTAATGGTTGAGTAATTTAGGGTGGATAGCCAGTAAATTTAGGTAATTATTAGTAACACATATACAATCATGGATTAGGAAGAAAACAGTGAAGTAGGTTCAAGATAACATGGAAAAGACACATAATAACCATAACAGGAGATGAGAGTGTGAAGGAACTGTTGGCATAGGTCCATTTACTATCTGAGGAATGAGCTTGGTTAGGAGGCTTTTAGAATAATATCTAAAAGAGACGGACTTACTGGGCACTAGTGGCTCACACCTGTAATCCTAGGTACCCAGGAGAGTGAGATCTGAGTATTAAGAATCAAAGCAAGCCCAGGCAGAAAAAGCCAGAAATAGTCCTGTGGCTCAAGTGGTAGAGCACTAGCCTGGAGCTCAGGGACACTATCTAGGCCATGAGTTCAAGCTTCATGATCATCAAAACAACAACAACAACACAATAATGATAAAAAAAATAAAAGAAGGACTAAAAGATATGCGATGGAATGATGATCCTGTGTAACTGTCTAGGGAACATAAAAGGAGACAAAATTTGGAGCAAAATGATACCTATTCTTACTAATCAAGGATGCATAGCAAATGCCAAATTCCTCTTCCGAGAAACTTCCAAACCTGAGCTCAGAACATGGCTCATTGGTTGAGTGCTTGCCTTGCAGGCTTGACGCCCTGGGTTCAATTCCTCAGCCAGAAGTGGTGGTATGGCTAGAGTGGTAGAGCATTAGCCTTGAGGTGAAGAGGAGAGGGACAGGACCCAGGCCCAGAATTCAGGCCCCATGACCTACCAAAAAAAAAAAAAACCCAAAAACAAAAAAAGCTTCCAAACTTATTTTTTCTCATAAATTAGGAGAGGCTTTTTTTTTTTTTTAACATGTATTCTTATCTAGTTCAAGGTCATCAGAATTTCAGTAGAGTTTTCCTGTTGAGATATAATGCACCAACTCTGCTGAACTTAATCATGACTAGGAAAGTATGGACACTAATGTGTTTATTATAATTTTCCTTATAAATATATAATTCTGTCAGATATTATATATAATATATAGTGTAAAATATATTATACATTATATAGTATAATAAATATATTCTAATACAACATATATTATATATTAACAAACTTCCTAATTTTAGAGTTAGGAACAAGCAACATATTGAAAGACAAATGCTTGAATCTCTGAGTAATTTCTCTACCACTGGACAATTCCATGTTTCATTCTTATTACCCAAAGAGCAACATAGGCAAGCGGTGCCCATGGATGTGGTTCTCTGTATTCTGGAAACTGTGATCTGCATATATATACATATACATGTATATATGAAATATTGTTTTATACTAGTGAATGTGTAAAACTATAGCAACAGATAATTAAGTCAACATCTATGTGCACACACACTCAATCACTTTCAAGTATAAGAATTTCTTTTCTGGCTGGGAAGATGGCTCAGTGGTAAAGCGCTTGCCTTGCATGCATGAGGCTCTGGGTTCAATTCCTCAGCACCACATAAGCAAAAAGATAAAAGCCAGAAGTGGTGCAGTGGCTCAAGTGGTAGAGCACTAGCCTTGAGCAGAAGAGTCGAGGGACAGCACCCAGGCCCAGAGTTCAGGCCCCATGACCGGCCCCCCCACAAAAAAATAATGTCTTTTCTTTGTTCCGTATGCACCTACACAGAGAGTACATGAGTTACCCTTGAATTGTCCTGGTAGTTATTTATCTGGCTACTGTAGCTTCACATCCTTTGTTCTCTTAGTAGCCAGATGTCATGTGTTCAACAACAATACTTTTTACAGGCAAAAGTATCTACCCTGACACACATAGGAACTTGGATTTCAGAAATGCCACAAATAATTGGGAGTTACAGCAGTACTTATCAAAATTAAATAGATTACATATTTATTAGAAAGTTTGTCAGAAAAATAAACTTCAATGCAGGATGAAACACTTGAAGAAAATTACAGTTGAAATTACATATAGCTATGTGCTGGTAGCTCATGCCTGTAATCTTGGCTAATCTGGAGGCTATCTGAGAATCAGTTCAAAGCCATCTTGGGCAGAAAAGTTGCCATGAGACACTTATCTCCAGTTACTCAATCAAGACTAAAATTGATACTGTGGCTCAATGTTGTAGATAGATAACCTTGAGCCAAAGACCTCAGGAATAGTGCCCAGGACCCAAGTTCAAACTCTGCAATAGACAATAAATAAATATAAAAAATAAATTACATATAATTTATTATCAACTCTGTACAAGGAAAATAGGATATGACACATGGCAACATATGACTTCAAGTTACAAAGTTCCAAAGCATTTCCCCACTCTTGAGAACTAGGAGTAATCCACATTGAAAAAAATAAAAACATGAATAATTTATACCAAATTTCAAAGCATACTATATGTTATACAAAGGAAATGCAATAAACATGCATTTCCCAATTTAGTAACATCATATAGTATAAAGAATCTGATTAATTGATTCATAAAAATCAATACAATGGAGATAAAACATCTAATATCTCAGGGGTAAAATTAGCAGAATACTTTCCATCTATGGTGGCTGTTCTGTAAATTATCCAGCCCTATCCATCCCACAATTGCAGAAGGCTCCTCCTAAGAATGGCCAGAAATCTGTGAGTGCTCAATGTAGACCTTGTCCCATTCTCTATTATTTGGGCAAGTGATTGACTGAATATCTGAAAACTTGCCAAAGGCACAATTTGGGAATGGCTTCCAGTAACGACATTTTAGTTCTCAGAAAAAAAGGGAAATTGAAGACAGTGGGAAAATGTACCAGACCCGGAAAGATTTCTATCATTGTATTAAAACTGTACCCTTCTACTGACACTTGAACAAACTGCAGCAATTGTCACTCCAACCACATGTCCAAAAAATAGCTTTCCAAATATTGACCTGTTTTCACGTTGGCAAATCAAGACACTCTATTGTGGCCCTGTTTTATTTAACCTATCTGCTATAGTTTGCCCAAAAGATAGTTGACCTTACCAATTTCTTAAATTTTAGGTCATCACATAAACACTTCATAGCCCTTAAACATTAAAAATACCTATCCATATAAGTCTGCATTACATACTTATTACTGTTTTTCTTCATTTGCCATGTTATACATATTTGTGTATCCCATGGCTTAGTTCTGTAATCTTCCTTCTCATGAGTGTTACCACTGGGTACATGTAATTATTTCGTTTTTTTTCTCCAGCTCTGTTCTTTCTTTAATTCAATTCCTTAATAGCATCATGTTTACTGACAACTCCTAGCTATTGATTTTAACAAATTCAAAAGAGTCCAAAGTGAGCTTTGATTGTATCCCTCATTACTATTTGATTAATTGATAACTCTTCCAGTTGCCTTGTCAAAATATCTTGTAGTCATTTCAGACTTACCTATTATTTCACACCTCATATGTAATGTATGAGCAGGTTTTGACAAATTAACTCACATAATATTTTAGGAACCATAAATATATAGTATATGAATACTAATACTATGACTTAAATTCGTGGACTTGGTTGATTTTTTTTTTTTACTTTTCTTTTGTGCTCAGGTTGTCAGTCTTCCATTTGAGCCACAGCTCCACTTTTAGCTTTTTGGTTCTTAGTTGAAGATAAATGTCTCATGGTCTATTTACCTGGTCTAGGTTGAAACTACGATCTTCTGTTTTCAGCCTTATAAATAGCTAGATTTAAAGGTGTACACCAATAAAACCACCCCTATTATATTTGAATTAAAAATAAGTTGAAAGAACGAATATTTATAGTATTTTCAAATCAATATGTTTTCATTTACACATTGTCTTAAGAGGTTTTTGTTATTACAGCTCACTTATCAAGAAAGGAAAGGAAAAATTCATAACCAAAGAACCTTTGTATGTCCAAAGCTCAAGCCTGCTAACCACAATTTCTTTGCTGGGAAATAACAAAGGATGATATCGACTACAGGCAAAGCAAGAGAAAAAGCTCTTCACTGAAGTTGCTGAAAGACTGATAAGGATGAGGACAAGCAACTTTATCCAGAAAGTATCACAAAGTGATTGCTGTGGATAAGTGTAGCCAATCTTAGAGGATGTTCATAATGATGAGGAGAATATTTGATTACAGAGGTGTGCTTTCTTGAAGATATCTATTTATAACATAGTTTGTGTACTGTTAAAAATGAGACAGTTATGATAGGGATATTGTCATTCCTTGTATCCTTCACAGTATAATATTAAAACCAGTTTTATACATATAGTATTTATAGTAATTATAGACTATCACTAATTATGCATATATTATAAATATATCATTTATATGTTATGTAATATAGTATATTACATATATTATGCACACATAATTTAATTTTTCTACTTGTCTGTCCAGGAATTAAACTAGCAATATCTTTGAAAATGGATAATAAAGTAGGGTCCTTACAATTTCGATTGCAACATAGAGTTTTATTCAGTTAGTAGTTATTTATTCTGAATTGGTTTAGAAATGGAATATCAGAATATAATTGAGCATTCAAAAATAATTATGTAAGAATATGCCAAGGATGGGGTTAAAAATCTATAACCTGACTCATGTATGTAATTCCTGCTACTTAGGGCCTGAGATCTGAAGATAGCTATATGAAGCCAGTCTGAGTGAAATGGCTCAGGGACAAAACCCAGTCTCAGTAATGGCACAAAAATAAATTATGTGACTAAAACATACATATATATTTATTTACATAAACTTGTCATTCCTTGTATCCTTCACAGTATAATACTAAAATGTTTTATACATATATTATTTATAGTAGTCCTAGAATATCAGTAATGATACATATATATGTATATATATGATATATAAATATATAATTTCTATGTTATGTAATAAGATACATTACATATATTATGCACACCTAATTTATACTGATAACACTAATATCCATTAAATTGATATATGTTTTAGAATAGGGAATAGATTTTTTTTGGTACAACAAGGAAGTAAATACACACGAAAATTATTCCTTATGGATTGTATATCCATAACAATCTACCCTGTGTATTGAGGGTACTGATTGATAAAAGCCTGTGTTCGTCAGCACAGGTGTCTTCGATACCAGGAATAATAAACAGTGGAAGCTGAATGATGTTCATTCAGATATTTCTTTAGAAATTAAACTGATCTTCATTTGATATAAAGATCACTTGTGCTGTCATTATCCACACCCTTTTCATTTAAAAATATTTATATTCTGTATCAATGTTATTGATCTCATAACCATAATTAGGAAGATAATGTGGATTCATCTGCTCCATAGCTCTTCAAAAGTAATGAATGTGACACAGAATATCCTCAGATGTGGCTGGTGGAATTCTGGTTTTGAATTATGGGTCTCAACTGATTAGTCTTAGCAACTTGGGAAATTTGTTTGGGCTTCTTTCCTACTTTTGTTTTTAATAAAAATCTTAATTCATTTCCTAACTTGAAGAACACTCATGAGCACTTAAATTACCCTAATGCAGGTTCAGTGCTTGGAATGGTGTCTGCACCTTGTGTAGTAGGTCCCAAAGAAGTCAGTTTCCATCAACATGGTCACAGCATCCTTCCTGAAGGACTTCAGAAATATATACCCAATTGATGTTAATATCTTTGAAAATTTGTCTTTACTAAAAAAAAGTCTTGTCCTCATATGAAACAATGAAAGCAATGTTGGGGTTGTCCTGTGGCTTTTATTATGAAGGAGTTTTGCCTAAATTTCATTCTTACTCTATTAGTGGTAGCAGTAACATTCTTTAGTGCTACCCTTCATATTTCTAGTTCTGTGTTCCAGTTGGAATACTATTGTAACTTCGTTTATAATCTTTGTTATAAGAATAAATAAACTACAACTGCTGAAGTTTTCAATAGTCAATGCATTACATTTTATGTGCTTAATATTTTCCTGAAATTATTACCTTTGGATTATATATCCCTAACAAACTATTTTTTATGATTTCTTATATGATTTATATAGATTTCTTATGTGATTCTTATATGACATCTTAGAGATCCATAAATAAAACAGCTCAGAACAGGAAAAGAGTAGGTAAGAAGTCATAAACAATACTATTATGGTGCTCTTAATGGCTAAGTGTAAAGAATATATGACAAAACTGTTGGAAGATTCATTTGTTTTTTTTTTTTGTTTTGTTTTTTTGTTTGCTAATCTCTCCCCTTTTTTTGTAGAAAAGGTTCTCACTATAAAGTGCCAACTAGTCTGGACCTTTCAAGGCTTGTCTCAGTGACATAAGTGATGAGATTAGGGACATGTGCTCCCATGGCTGGCTTTTAGGAAGTTCACAATATCGCAATACCTATACACATAAAGAAACTTTTGTGAGTAATGTGTATTTACTTCCTCAATAGCCACAATGTCAAATTACTAATAACTGGCATCACTAACACCTCCATAAATCAAATGCAAACTAAAAGCTCTACTTCAAAAACCAACATCTAAGGCAGTGTTGGAAATACAAGAAGATACATAATACATCTAAAGGAGTGAGTTCTTTAACACTGGCAATGAGCAGTGATAGCTGAATTTTTAACCAGCTTGAAAAGTTCGGGTGTCCACTAACTATGTGATTAGAGTTGCAGAGTTGACCTTGGTATCAAGATTGGAGGTAACATTCTAAGGCAGCTAAGTTGCAGCAATATTGTAGCTCGATACAGTGTGACCCTTCCTAATAATGGTAAACAGAGAGTAGAAGCTAAGTCAGTAAAATGTATAGGAAGGATTCTCCACTGAGAATAATTTTAAAGGGTGATCTTGCGTTGAAAATGAATAGTCCATCATTCTGCTTTAAGCTCTAGCATATTTATGATTTGAGGACAATTATAACAAACCACTGTGCCATGAGTACTGAGCAGTGTTGGTGTATATTACTATAATATATGTAAAAATCCTTACAGGTATGGAATGGCCTGACCCTGACACTTCATTCTGTGTTGTTGAGTTTCATGGAGAAATGTTCATAATTAGGCAATTCATAGTCATCTAAGTCTGAATCAGGCAACTGAGATAAGACATTAGGGTCATCACTCCAGTGACATGGTCTGTGACCTGTGAAATAAATAACATTATTTAACAATGCATATGTGTTTCTGAAAATGCATGCAGTACCAAATACCAAATATACAAAAGGGACAATTATCCATCTCATATTATCAGAAATAAAGATATTCCTGAAGTACACTTACTTGCTAGAGGATCACAGGGTCACTGCTAATGTTTGGTATCTTTCCAGGTGCTCAATCTTCCTCAATCTTTTTTGAGTAAGTGTTTTTCCATAGTTTGTTTTGAGGTGTTCAGAAAATCAGTACTGTCACTAACCGCAACCATGGGACAGGAAAGATGATGGGATACCTGGCCAAAAAACTGAGAAATCACTGGAAATGATAGGAAAGAAGACACGAGAGGACGCAAAGCCTCATTGCCAGCTTCTGGATCACCAAATCATGCTTAACATATTTATATTCCTTCTACTACCAGGCGGGTGGTGGTCAGTGGCTATAGGTATGTCCACAAACTAAGGCATTAACCTAGCTTTGGTTACAACTATTAACATGAGGTATTGTTTGTATACATAGTGATAATTCAATCCCTTATTGTTAGGGAGCAGAAGGGAGTAATAGTCATTACATCCATAACACAGGCATCCATCTTGTCTCCAAAGTCTTAATCTTTTAGTGTCCAACAGCTCGAATTTATATACTTTTGAGGTAATAACTCATACCCCTGTCTTCCCTTGACTGACCTTTCTAGAACAGAGCTCTCAGTCTTTTGATTGCTGTTTGATATGGCTTCGCAATCTATCCCTTTCCAGGTTTAACAGTTTGACCCTAGAATCCCTCACAAGTACTGTGACAGATATCTTATTTTGAAAACTATATTTTTTCTAGGATAGGTTCAATTTTTTAATTTTATTTTAGTTCAAAAATACTGTACAGAGTGGTTAGAGTTACATGAATAAGATACATTCCTTGTTGAATATTTTTATCCACTCCATTGTTGTTCTCATTTCCCTTCCCACTCTCCACACATCCTCCCCACCCCATAGTTGTAAAGTTCATTTCTGAAAGTGTCTTGTGAATATCATTGTTGCAATGGGTCACTCTTTGTACTTCTTTCATCACTATATTTTTTCCCTTTCCATCTCCAAATCAGATAAATGTATATACAAGATGGAAGGTACCAAAATCAAGACAGAGTTTGCTAGGGATAAACCAATAGAAAAGACAAATGAAATAAAATAATGTCTAGATACTCTACTGACATCAAGGTTGATATCTGAAAAAAAAAAAAAACTTGCTGTTTCCATGTCATGGAGTTCAACCAAGCTACAGGAAAATCAAATACAACAAGCAGACCAGAGACTCCAACAAGAGACTGGTTATGGACACAAGGGAGATACAGGATCTTCCCTTCTCACCCCCAAAAAGCAAAGAACTCTTTTTTGTCACCTTTTATTAAAATTTTTTTAACATTTTTAATTTTTAACTTTAAAAAATTGTTTTCTAATAACTTTTTTTTCTTCCTCTTATAATTTTTATTTTACGGGTATATGTGTGTGTGTGTGTGTGTGTGTGCGTGCCTTTTTTCCATTTTTGTTTAGCACTACTGACCTTTTGATCCTTTTTTCCTTTCTTTCTCATTCTTTTCACTTTTTTTTCTATTTCGTTCTTCTTTGCGTGAATTAGTCGCATTTCCGCTCATTCTCAGATATACCTGTAGTTGATTATTAGACCTTATCCCCGATTGTATACACACTTAATCCAGAAATTTATTACTGAATTCAAAACCTCTTAGACTTAACTTCTTTAATAGCTGTACTACCTCTATATACCTATATAAAATTTTAAGCATTTTTATTTTTTGACATCTCCTTTCTATCCCTCCCCTTCTCTTATCATATTCCCATCCTTCTCTGAATATTACGTTTTTATTCTGCATAATTTTAAGTGTTTCACTTTTTAATTTTTAATTTTTGTTTTAGTATTTTTCCTTGTCTTTTTTTTTCTCTTTCTTTCCCCCCCCCCCCCGGTGTCTACTATCATTCTATCGAATCTATTTCCTGCTTTGAGATTAGGACTAAGTTAGCTCCCCTCTACATTTTCACATCCCTCTATTCCTATTTATACCCACATCTCTCACTAAACCTAATAATATCTCATTTGCAAAATTCTTCTTTGCGGTTCATAGCCTATTAATAAATAGTTGGTTGATGTTGAAAATGTATCTGTTGAACTAGATTATATCTGCAGGCTTTTGTAATATTTATTTATTTATTTTTATTGTGAAAATACTGTACAAAGCGGTTACAATTACATGGGCAAAATATTTGCTGCCTTCAGGAGTCACACCTTGCCCATAAAAACAAACACATTTTCAATGTTAAAGGCTGGAACAAAATCTACCAAACAAACGGCTCCTATAAACAGGCGGGAGTTGCAATCCTAATATCAGATAAAATAGAGTTCAAATTAAAATTTGTGAGAAGAGATAAAGAAGGTCGCTACATACTAATCAAGGGATCTCTCCTTCAGGAGGATCTGCAGGCTTTGGACTGTGCAACTACAGACTTTGTTGATGCTTCCCTTAAGATAGTTTTCTAGCACAAAATTGGTGTTACTCTCATGCCAAAGGGACAGAAGAAGCCGGAAAAACACAAGAAAAATGGCAAGTCTGGGTATCTCAACCCCCACTCATGGTAATTAGTGGACAGAACAGATAATGAATAATCCAGAGGAGAGTTTCCAAAAAGCTCTAAAAACACTAATGGTAAACATGGTAAATAAAAAGATTGAAAACCTTCAAAGGACTCTGGGTGAGCATGATATATAGAGAGAGGAGACAAACAAATGTCAAAACAGGAAGCTCATAGGTGTGAGGAAGCTACTCATAGATAGATAAAAGAATTGCATGAGCAGCTTGTGAACACTCAAAGAGAAATAAAGGAATTGTGTGAGTAGGCTGAGATTAGTCAAAGAGAACTAAAGGAATTGTATGAACATGAAGAAGCTGATCAAAGAGTAATACAGGAATTTCAAGAGCGGGATTAGCATAGACAAAGATCACTAGAGGCATTCATGGAATCCATAAACAGAAGGTGAAAGAAGTCAGGGAGTCCACAAAGGGAATGCTGAATGGATCCCAAGAGAAGTAATGGGAGTCCAAGGAAACCATAACCAATCAACCAAGTGATTTGAGAATAAACACTTGACACTAAATTAAGGAAGTAAAGAATTTCATACAAGATCTAAAACAAAGATCCAACAAAGAATTAGAAGCCATAAAAGCCGACCAACTGGAAGGAAAAGAAAAAAAAAAGTAGAAAGTCTGGATAGTAGGATTGGCCATGCAGAAGATTGAATCCTGAGGATTGAAGACAGCCTAGATATTATAGAGAAAGAATATACAACCTTCAAAGACAAATCCAAGAAATATGATAGATCTATTCAACATTCAAGCCTTGGAAGACCACACTAGAAGGCCTAATCTGAGGATAATGGGTGTAGAGGAGCACCTAGAGCCAGAAGTCAATGGTCTAGGAAATATGTTTAACAGGATCCTAGCAGAGAACTTCCCAAACATGCAAAAAGATAGGTCTATTCAGATACAAGAAGCTTTTAGAACTCCCAATAGACTAGATCAGAAGAGGATATCCCATTGTCACATTATAATACTCACAGGATCAATTCAGAACAAGGAAAAAATCCTTAAAGTTGTCATGAAGCAAAGATCAAACACCTATAAAGGGAAACCAACTAGAATCACCTCAGATTTCTCAGCAGAAACAATCAAAGCAAGAAGAGCCTAGAATGATGTAATCTATGTCCTAAATACAAACAACTATCAACCAAGAATACTTTACCCAGCTATACTCTCTTTAATAATCGGAGGTCAAATAAAACCCTTCCATAGCAAATAAAAATTGAAACAATATATCTCCACCAAACCAGCCCTACTAAAGGATCTTAAAGATGTCCTACACAGAGAAAACCAACAAGACCACACTAAAGGCCAAGAAATATCACCCAAACTGAGAATCCAAGAACCATAGGAAGAACACAGTTGCCACAGCTCTGTAGTAGTTGGATAAAATGGAAGGAACTCCCAAATACCTCTCAGTTCTATCTCTCAACATTAACGGACTTAACTCACCAATTAAGCGACAAAGTCTGTCTACTTGGATTAAAAAGCAAGATCCTTTTATCTGCTGGCTTCAGGAGTCACATCTTGCCCACAAAAACAAACACATTTTCAATTTTAAAGGCTTAAACAAAATCGACCAAGCAAACGGCTCCCATAAACAGGATGGAGTTGCAATCCTAATATCAGATAAAATAGACTTTTAATTAAAATTAGTGAAAAGGTTGGTACATACTAATTAAGGGATCACTCCTTCAGGAGGATATTACAATTCTAAATATCTATTTGCCAAACAGCAGAGCACCCTAATTCGTCCAAGAAACTCTACTTTCCCTCAAATCCCATATAGATCCATAAACATTAATTGTTGGGGACTTTAACACACAACTTTCCCCACTAGATAAATGAACTTGGCAAAAACTCAACAGAGAAACCGTAGATATAAACAACTGCACAGACCAACTAGATTTAACACACATCTACTGAATATTTCACCCAGCAGCATTAGACAATACGTTTTTCTCAGCAGCACATGGAACATTTTTCAAAATAGACCACATTTTAGGCCACAAAGCAAACGTCCAAATTCAGAAACATTGAAGTTATACCTTGCATTCTCTCAGACCACAAGGGAATATATTTAGAACTCAACACCAAAAGCCACCAAAGAAAGTCATGTAACACATGGATCCTGAACAACACACTGCTGAATCACGAGTGGGTCTTGGAAGAGATTAGAAAGGAAATTCAAATGTTCATGATATTCAACAAAACTGAACACACCAATTACTAGCTCCTCTGGGACACAGCAAACACAATATTCAGAGGCAAGTTTATAGCTCTGAGCTCCTACATCAACAAATTGTAGAGATCTGAAAACAACTATTTAATGAGACATCTGAACCTCCTTGAAAAAGAGCAGCAAGATAAACCCCAATCCAGTAGACAGAAAGAAAAAATTAAAATTAAATCAGAATTAAATTAATTAGAATCCAAAAAAGCTATAGAAAGAATCAACAAAACTAAGAGTTGGTTCTTTGAAAAAATTAACAAAATTGACAGACCCTTAGCAAATATCAGAAAAAGAAGAGAACACACACAAATAAACTCAGAGATGAGAATGGAAACATCATCACAGAAACAACTAATATTCTGAACATTATAAAGGAATGCTTCTAAAACCTGTATACTAATAAGTTTGAGAACTTGGCAGAAATGGAACTTATTCTAGCAAATACTGACATGTCAAAACTAATCCAAGATGAGTCAAACTATCTTAAAAGGCCTATATCAAGCACTGAAATAGAAACAGCAATAAGAGACCTCCAATCTAAGAAAAGCCCAGGACCAAATGGTTTTACAGCAGAATTCTATTAGGCCTTCAAGGCAGACATTACACCAATATTCCTCCAACTCTTCAATGAAACTGAAAAAGAAAGTTCACTACTGAACTCATTCTATGAGGCCATCATAACACACAACCCAAAACCAGGAAGGGACTCATCTAGGAAAGAGAAATATAGACCCATTTCTTTGACGAACTTTGATGCAAAACTTCTCAACAAAATTTTGGCCAATCAACTTCAACAATTCATCCAAAAAATCATACACCACGACCAAACAGGATTCATTTCATGGATGCAAAGCTGGTTTAAGATACGCAAATCAGTTAATATAATTTATCACATCAACAGAAGCAAGGATAAGAACCACATGGTTATCTCAATAGATGCAGAAAAAGCAATTGACAAGATCCAACATCCCTTTTTATGAAGTTTCTGGAAAAATGAGGAATCCATGGAACTTTCCTCAATACATTAAAGATTTTATATGACAAACCTATAGCCAGCATTATACTTAATGGTAAAAAACTAAAGCTATTTCCTCTTAACTCAGGAATGAGACAGGATTACCACTATCTCCACTTCTCTTCAATCTAGTATTGGAATGCCTAAATACAGTAATAAGACTAGATGCAAGTATAAGAAGGATCCTAATAGGGAAAGAAGAAGTAAAACTCTCCCTCTTTGCAGATGACATGATCTTGTATTTCAAGAATCGCACAGAGTCCACTCCAAAATTACTCAAGATGATTCAAAACTCTGGCAAAGTAGCATGGTATGAAATTAACCCTCAAAAATCAATGGAT
The DNA here is from genome assembly GCF_024711535.1 of Dipodomys merriami. Lineage (NCBI taxonomy): Eukaryota > Metazoa > Chordata > Mammalia > Rodentia > Heteromyidae > Dipodomys > Dipodomys merriami. The sequence continues at coordinate 3,860 of NW_027205066.1, read as the reverse complement.
TTTTCTGTATGCCAACAATAATAAAAGTGTGCCTGAAATTAGGAAAGCAACTCCATTTGTAATAGCCACACAAAAATTAAAATACCTAGGATTTAACTTAACCAAAAAAGTGAAGGACCTCTATGAGGAAAACTTTAAAAAATGGAAAAAGGAAATCAAAACTGAACTTAAAAAGTGGCAAAAACTCCCATGTTCCTGGATTGGGAAAGATCAACATAGTGAAAAAGCAATACTTCCCAAGGCTATCTACAAATTCAATGCGATATCTATCAATATTCTAACCTCATTCTTCAAGGAAATAGAAGAGGCAATCAAAAAATTCATATGGAACAATAAAAGACCCTGAATAGCAAAAATGATCCTTAACAGAAAGAACAGAGCTGGAAGAATATCAATACCAAATTCAAATACAACTACAAAGCCATAGTAGTCAAAACAGTTTGTTACTGACACAAGAACCGACCTCAGGACCAATGGAATAGAATTGAAACCCAGAAATGAACCTACAGACCTATAGCCATCTAATCTTCGGTAAGGAAGCTAAAAAATAGAATGGAAGAAAGACAGCCTCTTCAGTAAATGGTGCTGGAAAAATTGGTTAACAACTTGTAGAACACTAAAGCTAGATCCTTATATATCACCCTGTACCAAATCAACTCTAAATAGATCAAAGACCTCGGAGTCAAAGCGGACACTCTGAAAACATTACGGATTGGAATAGGAGAAACCCTAGGTGTTCTTGGCACAGGCTGAAATTTTCTTAATAGAGACCCAGAAACACAACAAATCAAAGAAAGGTTGGACAAATGGGATTGCATAAAATTGCAGAGCTTCTGCATGGCAAAGGTCATAGCTAGCAAGATCAATAGAAAGCGCACAGATTGGGAGAAGATCTTCACTAGCCATAAAATGGACAAGGGTGTCATATCTAAAATATACATGTAACTCAAAAATTTAAATCCCCCAACAAATCTTCAAAGAAACAACTGCCCAAAAATAAGTGGGCTAAAGACTTAAAGAGAAACTTCTCTGAAGAGGAAAGAAGGATGGCCAATAGACACATGAAGAAATGCTCAACCTCCATAGTCATAAAAGAAATGCAAATCAAAACAACATTGTGATACCACCTCACCCCAGTTAGAATGGCTCTAATCAAGAACTCTAATAACACCAGATGCTGGAGGGGATGTGGACAGAATGGAACATTACTGTATTGTGGATGGGAGTATAAACTTGTTCAACCAGTTTGGAAATCAGTATTGAGGTTCCTCAAAAGTCTCCACATAGAGCTCCCCTATGACCCAGAATCCCACTTTGGGTATTTACCCAAATGTTCACATACAAGGCCACAGTAGAGCTTCCAGCACAACTATGTTTATTGCATCATTATTTACCATAGCTAATATATGGAACCAACCCAGATGCCCCTTATTAGATGAGTAGATCAAGAAAATGTGCTATATATACACACTGGAATTCTATGCCTCCATCAGAAAGCATGACATTGGCTCCATTTGTTAGGAAATGGAAAGACTTGGAAAAAATATATTAAGTGACGTAAGCCAGGCCCAAAGAAACATTAGTGCCATGATTTCCCTTATTTGCAATAACTAGTATATGTCTGAGACAAACAGAAACTGTCAGACAAGTTGATGTTAGGGAAATGAGCCCTAAGCTATATATTCAAATGTTTTTCCCTTTCATGCGATTGTTTCTAACACATTTATAAGAATATTTCTTTTTTGCTTTGTATGTCCCTCCCCCACTGTACAAACCCTGCTTTCACTGAACTTGATGTTGTTATAATTTGAGGAAGGGAAGGGAAAAAACAAATCATTTATATAATAGGGATACAGTTGGACCATTAAAACAATGAGATGTACAAGTCATTATGTCGAATACAAACTTTAAAATTTTGGTGGGGGAAGGACTGGGTGGGGAGCGGGGAGAGGACCGGAAGTTATGGGAAGGTGAAACAAAGGAGGAGGCTACAATGCTTGATAGGAAATGTACTCATTATCATGTCCATGTAATTGAAATCCCTTTGTACAGTATTTTCACAACAACAAAAAATAAATTTAAATATGGAATTAAATTAGTTCCAATAATGCATTGCATTAAGGTATTTAGAAATAACTGAGAAACTTAAAGGTGCATATGATTTTTTTTATTGGAAATGAAGGGATATTGGAATTTGGTTCTCTACATTTTAAGCAATTTGCTTAAAAGAATCGGCAAAATAAAATTTATATTTGCAGCAGACTTCACACATTAAATTTTGTATATTGAAAGGGAAACAAGCCTCAACAATATGTCAATTCTCTCTTCTTATTTATTTCTAAAGGTTTATGCTTCTGGTCTCTGAATATTAAAACTTCAAAAAAATTATGTTTAGCTAGTTGTGCAAAGGGGTTTTGCTTCATCATGTCAGTGTTGAATAGAGTGTGTGCATTTCAATATAGAGTGAATTTTTCTTCCTTCCCTTACCCCAACCTCACCTATCCCTTCATGTTTCCTACTTATATTCTGACATGTGTACATTGAATGGTATGACTGTATTAGTCCACCATTTCCCTCTCCATTCTTCTACCCTACTCCCTTTTTGCCCAGATCCCCCTTTAAGACTTGTTTCAACTTCATGGTATTTTGTTAAATATCTCTACTTTGGCATTTGGCTATGGGCTTGCCACATCCTCTCTTCCATGTTTGACATACATAAATTAGTATATTTCTCCACATTTCTAATCTCAGATTGGCAAAGATAGCTCTTCTTTACTATTCACCATCTGTCCTAAATTTAGAATTGTACTTTCAGGGCCATCCAATAGAGCATTTTTATTCTCTACTCACTGAAGATGGAAGGGAAATAATTTCCATGCTGTCAGCATTATGTTATCCATCATGAATTCCCATCGCTTATCACTTCAGCAGTCTAAATTTAAAGTCATATTTTCTGCATTATATTCACACAGTATAAGTGAATATCAAGGGTAATTTACCTAGTATTTGACGTTTAGGGACAATCTTCAATTTCTGATGATAGAGGCAGGAATCAGTTTCAATTTTCAGATTCCACTATGTAGTGAGTTTGTAGTCTTCTAAATTTTCGATAAATTTCAAGTTACTTTTTGTTAATAATTTAAAAAGTTTTATTTCAGTATTTGAAATGCTGCTCCAATTATTTTAAAAGTTTCACAATAAGTTAGACTGAACTTTTTCCTCCCATGTTCCCCACTAGTTCAGTTAATTCTCCTTTCGCTTTATATTTTGAGAGACCAAGGGATGAGGGTAAACAGAGAGATGATCATTACTCACATACCTCCTTCCTCTCCTGTTTCTGCTGTTCTTGTTGAGAGGAAGACTGGAGCAGGGAACAAGAGTGAAGCTTGACTTCACCATACAAGGGAGCATTCCTGGCATGTCAATTATTGTTTCTCAGAATCACTTAAATTGCTTACTCTTGCCTTCTCTCTGACGGTAACCTAATTGTGGCTTCCTTGGTGCAGACAGAAGCACACTAACAGGTTATTACCTGTAAATTGGTATTTTATATCTCAGCTTACTACTACCAAAAATAAAAAGCTTTGGCTACATAAATGCAAAGGTACTGATTGTCCAACAAAACCTTAGTGAAGAGTAGATAATTCTACTCAGCTACCCCCTCCTCTCGTATCCTCCCTTCCACTCCCCTCCCCTCTTTTAATCTCCCTTCCTTTCTTCTTTCTTTGTTTCTCTCTCCTGCATATTCATGTCTATCTTCTCTCTTTTTCCGTTCCAGTAGCAAGTGCTTTGTTTTATCAGACAACACATAAATAATTGAACAAATATTTTTTCTCCTCTTTTTGTGATTTTTTATTCTT
>NW_027205065.1:0-17799 GCF_024711535.1 Dipodomys merriami | reverse complement strand
GTTATTGTTAGTGTTAGGGTTAGGGTTAGGTGAGGGTGGGGTTGAGGGTAAGGGTTATGGTTAGGGTAAGGCTGATGGGGAAGGGGAGGTTGAGGGTGAGTGTTAGGGTTAAGTTTAGGGTTAAGGTGAGGGCTTGGGTGAGGGTGAGGGTGAGGCTGAGGGTGAGGGTGAGGGTTTTGGTTAGGTAAAGGTTAGGGTTAAGGTGAGGATTAGGGTGAGGATGAGGATTAAGCTGAGGTTGGTTCAGGGTGAGGGTTAGTTTTAGGTTAGTTTTAGTTTAGGTTGAGGGTTAGGGTTAGGGAGATGTTTAGGGTGAGGTTGAGGGTTAGGGTGAGGGTGAGGGTGAGGGTGAGGTTTAGGATTAAGGTTAGGTTTAGAGTTAGGGTGAGGGCTAGGGTGAGGGCGAGGGTTAGGGTGAGGGTTAGGGTGAGGGTGTGGTTTTCTGTTAGGAAAGGGTTAGGGTTAGTTTTAGGGTGAGGATTAGGCTGAGGGTGAGGTTGAAGGTGATGTTTAGGGTTAAGATGATGGTTAGGGTTAGCGTTAGGCTGAGCTTTAGGGTTTGGGTGATATTTAGGGTGTTGTTTAGGGTGAGGGTGAGGGTGAAGGTGAGGGTTAGGGTGTAAGTGAGGGTTAGAGTGAGGGTGAGGGTTACGGTGATGGTGAGGGTTAGGTTTAGGGTTAGTGTGAGGAAAAGGCTTAGGGTGAGGATTAGGATGAGAGTAAGTGTTAGGGTTAGGTTTAGAGTTTGGGTTAGGGTGAGGTATAGGGTTAGAGTTCGGGTTAGGGTTCAGTTGAGGGTGAGGATTAGAGTTAGGGTTAGGGTGAGGGTTAGGGTTGGGGTGAGGGTTAGGCTTACGGTTAGGGTGAGGGTGAGGGTGAGGTTCAGGTGAGGGTTAGGGTGTGGTTTAAGGTTAAGGTTATGTTGAGAGTAAGGGTTAGGGTGTGGTTTAGGGTGAGGGTTAGGGTTAGGGTTAGGGTTAGGTTTAGGGTGAGACTTAGGATGAGGTGTCAGGATACGGTTAGGCTGAGGGTTAGGGTTAGTGTGAAGGTTAGGGGTAGGGGTAGGGTTAGTGTTAGGATAATGTTTAGGTTGAGGGTTAGTTTGAAGGTGAGGGTTAGAGTGATCGTTAGGTTTAGGTTCAGTGTGAGGTTTAGGGTTAAGGTGATGTTTAGGGTGATGTTGAGTGTTAGTGTGAGGTTGAGGGTGAGGGTGAGGCTGGGGGTGAGGGTTAGGGTGAAAGTGAGTTTAGTTGAGGTTTAGGGTTAGAGTTAGGGTTAGGCTGAGGGCGAGGGGGAAAATGATGTTGAGGGTTAGGGTTAGGGCTAGGGTGAGGGTTAGGGTTAGTGTGAGGGTAAGTGTGATGGTGAGGGTCAGCGTGAAGGTGAGGGTTAGAATGATGGTGAGGGTGAGGTTGAGGGTTAGGGTTAGAATTAGGGTTAGGGTGAGTTTTAGGGTTAGGGCTAGGGTTAGAGTTATTGTTAGGGTTAAGTTTAGGATGAGGGTGAGGGTTATTGTTAGGGTTAGGGTTAGGGATAGGTGAGGGTAGGGTTGAGGGTAAGGGTTAGTCTTAGGGTTATGGTTAGGGTAAGGCTGATGGGGAAGGGGAGGTTGAGGGTGAGTGTTAGGTTTAAGTTTAGGGTTAAGGTGAGGGCTTGGGTGAGGGTGAGTGTTAGGCTGAAGGTGAGGGTGAGGGTTTTGGTTAGGTAAAGTTTAGGGTTAGGGTGAGGATTAAGGTGAGGATGAGGATTAAGCTGAGGTTAGGTTCAGAGTGAGGGTTAGTTTTAGGGTTAGGGTGAGGGTTAGGGTTAGGGAGATGTTTAGGGTGAGGTTGAGGGTTAGGGTGAGGGTGAGGGTGAGGGTTAGGGTTAGGGTTAGGGTTAGGTTTAGGGTGAGGCTGAGGGTTAGGATTTGGAATAGGATTAGGGTTAGTGTTAAACTGAGTGTGAGGGTCAAGGTTATGGTCAAGTTTAGGGTTAGGTTTAGAGTGAGGGTTAAGGTTATGTGAGCTTTATGGTTAGAGTTAGGGTGAGGGTAAGGGTTAGGGTGAGTGTGAGGTTCTGGAATTCGGCTTTGTGTTAGGGTTAGTATGAGGGGTAGGGTTCGGGTGAGGGTGAGGGTTCGGTTGAGAGTGAGTGTTAGTGTGAGGGTGAGTGTTCGGGTGAGGGTGAGGTTTAGGGTGTGGTTGAGTGTTTGGGTTAGGATGAGAGTCAGGGTGAGGTGTCGGGATAGGGTTAGGGTGAGTGTTATGGTTAGTGTGAATGTTAGCGTTAGGGTTAGGGTTAGGATAAGGGTTAGTGTGAGGGTTAGGGTTAGTGTGATGTTTAGGGTGAGGTTGAGGGTTAGTGTGAGGGTGACCATGAGGTTTAAGGTGAGGGTGAGCCTGAGTGGGAGAGTGACGGTGAGGGTTAGGTTTAGGGTTAGGTTTAGGGTGAGGGTAAGTGTTTGGGTTGCTATTAGGGTTATGGTAAAGCTTAGGTTGATTGTGAGGGTGAGGGTTAGGGTCTCGGTTACATAAGTGTTAGGGTTACGTTTAGGTTAGTACTGAGGTTTAGTTTTAGCGTTAGGGTTAGGGTGAAGGTTAGGATGGGGGTTAGGGTGAGGGTTAGGGTTCGGGTTAGGGTTGGGTGAGGGTAAGGGTGAGCATAAGGGTTAGGGTGAGGGTTAGGTTGTGGGTGAGGGATAGGTTTATCGTGAAGGTAAGGGTTAGGGTTAGGTTGAGAGTGAGGGTGAGGGTAAGTGTAAGGGTTAGGGTCAGAATTAGGGTGAGGGTGAGGTTTAGGGTTAGCATTAGGGTTAGGTTTAGGATTAGGTTGAGAGTTAGGGTTAGGGTTAGGGTTAGGGTTAGGGCTAGGGTGCACGTTAGGGTTACGGTTAGAGTGAGGGTGAGGGTCAGGGTTAGGGTTAGGATTAGGTTTAGGGTTAGGGTGAGGCTGAGGCTGAGGCTGAGGGTGAAGGTGAGGGTGAGGGTGAGGATTAAGGTTAGGGTTAGGTTTAGGGTGAGGACTAATGTGAGGGTGATGTTTTTGTTTAAGAAAAGTTTAGGGTTAGGTTTACGGTGAGGATTAGGGTGAGGGTGAGGTTTAAGGTGAAAGTTAGGGTTAGGGTCAGTGTTAGGGTTAGGGTTAGGGTGAGGGTTAGGGTTAGGTTGATGTTTAGGGTGACGGTGAAGGTGAGACTGAGGGTTCGGGTGAGGGTTAGGGTTAGGGTGAGGGTTAGGGTTAGGGTTAGGTTTAGGTTTAGGGTGAGGGTAAGGGTCATGATGACAGGGTGAGGGTGAGGGTTAGGGTTAGGGTTAGGGTTAGGGTGAGGGTTGGGGTGAGGGTTAGGGTTAGGGTTAGTGTGAGGGTTAGGGTGAAGCTTAGGGTGAAGGTTAGGGTTAGGGTTAGGGTTTGGGGTAGGGTAAGGTTTAGGGGGAGGAGAAGGGGTAGGGTGAGGCTTAAGGAGAGGGTGAGGGATAGGGTTATGGTGAGAGTAAGGGTTAATCTAAAGGTTAGGTTGAGAGTGAGCATTTGTGTTAGCATCAGTGTTGGGTTGAGGGTTAGGGTTAGGGTTAGGCTGAGGGGTAGTTTTAGGGTTATTATGAGGTTTAGGGTTAGGGTTAGGGTGAGGGTAAGGGTCAGGATGACAGCTAGGGTGAGGGTCAGGGTTAGGGTTAAGTTTAGGGTTAGGGTGAGGGTTAGAGTGAGGGTTAGGGTTAGAATTAGTGTGAGGGTTAGGGTGAAGGTTAGGGTTAGGGTTAGGGTTTGGGGTAGGGTGAGGTTTAGGGGGAGGGGAAGGGGTAGGGTGAGGGTTAAGGAGAGGGTGAGGGATAGGGTTATGTTGAGGGTAAGGGTTAATCTAAGGGTTAGGTTGAGAGTGAGCATTTGTGTTAGCATCATGGTTGGGTTGAGGATTAGGGTTAGGGTTAGTTTAAGGTGTAGTTTTAGGGTTAGGGTGAGGTTTAGGTTTAGGGTTAAGGTGAGGTTAAGGGTTTGGTTGAGGGTGAGGGTGAGGGTTAGGCTTAGCCTTAGAGTGAGGGTGAATGTTATGGTTAGGGATAGGGTGAGTGTGAGTGTGAGGATTAGGTGTAGGATTAGGGTTAGGTTTAGGGTTAGGCTGAGGTTTAGCCTGATGGGTAGGGTTACAGTTAGGGTGAGGGTTAGGTTTAGTGGGAGTGTTAGGGTTAGGTTTAGGTTTAGGGTTAGGGTGAGGGTTCCGGTGAGGTTTCGGATTAAGTAGTGGGTGAGGGTTAGGGTTAGTGTGAGGACTACCTTTAGGGTTAGGGTTACTGTTAGGGTTAGGATTAGGGTGAGGGTAAGGGTTAGGGTTAGTTTTATGGTTAGGGTGAGGGTTCGGGTTAGTGTGAGGGTTAGGGTTAGGGTTAGGTGAAGGATCGGGTAAGGGTTAGGGTGAGGGTTAGGGTCAGGGTGAGTATTATGATTAGGTTAAGGACTAGGGTTAGGCTGAGGGTGAGGGTGAAGTTGAGGTTTATGATTAGGGTTACGGTGAGGGTTAGGTTTAGGGTGATGTTTAGGGTGAGGGTGAGGGTTAGGGTGAGGGTGAGGATTCGGGTGAGGGTGAGGATTAGGGTGTGGATGAGGGTTAGCATGAGGGTGAGGGTTACAGTTAGGTTTAGGGTTTCGGTTAGGGTTAGGGTTTGGATTAGGGTGAGGTTTAGGGTGAGGAGTAGGGTCAGGGTTGGGGTGAGGTTTAGGGTTAATGTGAGGTTTAGGGTTAGGTATAGGGTAAGTGTGAGGATAAGGGTTAGTGTGAGGGATAGGGTTATTGTTAGGGTTAGGGTGAGGGTGAGGGTGAGTGTTATGGTTAGGGTTAGGGTGAGGGTTAGGGTTAAGCTAAGGCTTAGGGTTGGGGATAGGGTAAGGTTGAGTGTGAGGGTGATGTTTAGAGGTAGTTTTAGGGTGAAGGTGAGGGGTCGGTTTAGGATTAGGGTTAGGGTTAGAGTTAGGGTGAGGGTTAGGTTTAGGATTAGGGTTAGGGTTAGCCTTAAGGTGAGGGTGAGGTTGAGGGTTAGGGAGAGGATTAGGGTTAGGTTTACAGTTAGGGTGAGAGTGAGGATTAGGTTGAGGTGAGGGTTCGTCTTTGGGTGAGGGTTAGGGTGATGCTGAGGGTTAGGGTGAGGGTGAGGTTTAGGTTTAGTGTTAGCTTTAGGGTGAGGGTTAGGATCAGGGTTAGGTTTAGGGTGAGGGTTAAGGTGAGGGTTAGGGTTAGGGTTAGGGTTAGGGTGAGGGTGAGAGGTACAGTTCGGTTTCGAGTTAGGGTGATGGTGAGGGTGAGGGTGAGGGTGAGGGTGAGGTTGAGGGTTAGGTTTTGGGTGAGGGTTAGGGTTAATATTAGAGTTAGGGTTAGAGTGAGGGATAGGGTTAGGATTAGGGTTAGGATGAGGGTTAGGCTGTGTGGTAGGGTTAGGGTCAGGGTGAGGGTTAGGGTTAGTGTGAGTTTTAGGGTTAAGATTAGGGTCAGGGTTAGGATTAGGGTAGGGGTGAGGGCTAGGGTGAGAGTGAGGGGTACGGTGAGGGGTAGGGTTAAGGTTAGGGTGAGGGTGAGGTTTAGGTTTAGTGTGAGGGTTAGGGTTAGTATGAGTTTGAGGGTGAGGGTGAGGGTTAGGGTGAGGGTGAGGGTTAGGTTTAGGGTGAGGGTTAGGGTGAGGGTGAGCGTTACGGTTAGGTTGAGGGTTAGGGTTTGGGTAGGGTTAGGGTAAGGGTGAGGGTGAGGCTTAGGTTTAGTGTGAGGGTTAGGGTTAGTGTAAGGTTAAGGGTTAGGGTGAGGTTTAGGGTAACAGTGAGGCTTAGGGTTAGCGTGAGTTTGAGGGTGAGGGTGAGGTTTAGGGTTAGGTTGAGGGTTAGGGTTAGGGTTAAGTTGAGGGTGAGCCGTAGCGTAAGAGTGAGGGTTCGGGTGAGGTTTTGGGTGAAGGGGGAGGTTTATGGTTAGGGTTCGGGTTAGAGTTAGGGTGAGGCTGTGGGTGAGGGTTAGGTTTAGGATTAGGGTTAGTGTTAGGGTTAGGCTGAGGGTGAGTGTGAGGGTGAAGGTGAGGGTTAGGTTTTGGGTGAGGGTGAGGGTTAAGGTTAGGGTTAGGGTTAGGTTGAGGGATAGGATTAGGGTTAGGGTTAGGTTGAGGATTAGGCTGTGGGGTAGGGTTAGGGTTAGGGTGAGGGTTAGGGTTAGTGTGAGTTTTAGGTTTAAGGTTAGGGTCGGGGATAGGATTAGGTTAGGGGTAAGGGATAGGGTGAGGGTTAGGATGAGGGTGAGGTTTAAGTTTAGGGATAGGGTTAGGATGAGGTTAGGGTGAGGGCTAGGGTGAGTGTGTGGGTTAGGGTTTTATTTAGGGATAGGTTAAGGATTAGGGTTAGGGTTAGGTTTAGGGTGAGATTTAGGCTGATGTGTAGGGTTACAGTTAGGGTGAGGCTTAGGTTTAGTGGGAGTGTTAGGGTTAGGTTTAGGGTTAGGGTTAGAGTGAGGGTTTGGGTGAGCGTTCGGGTTAATGTGTGGGTGAGGGTTAGGGTTAGTGTGAGGACTAGGTTTAGGTTTAGGGTTACTGTTAGGGTTAGGGTTAGGGTGAGGGTAAGGGTAAGGGTTAGTGGTATGGTTAGGGTGAGGGTTTGGGTTAGTGTGAGGGTTAGGGTTAGGGTTAGGTGAAGGGGGAGGTAAGGGTTAGGGTGAAGGTGAGTTTGAGGGTGAGGGTTAGGATTAGAGTTAGAGTTAGGATTAGGTTTAGGATGAGGGTGAGGTTGAGGTTCAGTGTTAGGGTGAGGGTTAGGGTTATTGTTGGGGTTAGGTTGCAGGTGAGGGTGAGGGTGAGGGTGTGGGTTAGGGTTAGGATTAGGGTAGGGTTAGGTTTGGCTGAGGGTGAGGGTGAGAGTGAGGGTGAGGGTTAAGTTTAGGGTTAGGTTTAGGGTGAGGGCTAGGGTGAGGGAGATATTTTTTGTTAGGAAATGTTTATTGTTAGGTTGAGGGTGAGGATTTGTGTGAGGGTGAGCTTTAAGGTGAGGGTTAGGGTTAGGGTGAGGGTTAGGGTTAGGGTTAGCGTGAGGTTTAGGGTTAGGGTGATGTTTCGGGTGAGGGTGAAGGTGAGAGTGAGGGTTCAGGTGAGGGTTAGGTTTAGGGTGAAGTTTAGGGTTAGGGTTAGTGTTAGGGTGAGGATAAGGGTTAGGATGACAGTTAGGGTGAGGGTTAGGGTTAGGTTTGGGTTAGGGTGATGTTTATGGTGAGGGTGAGGGTGAGAGTGAGGATTCGGTTGAGGGTGTGGCTTAGGGTGTTGGTGAGGGCTAGGGTGAGAGTGAGGGTGAGGGTGAGGGTGAGAGTTAGTGTGTTGGTGAGAGTTAAGGTGAGGGTGACTGTTAGGGTTAAGGTTGAGGGTTAGGGTTAGGGTTAGGGTGAGGGTTAGGGTGAGGGTTATGGTTAGGGATAGGGTGAGGATTAGGGTTAGTGTGAGGGTTAGGGTTAGGGTTGGTGTAAGGATAAGGGTTAGGTTGAGGTTTAGGGTGAGAGTGAGTGTTAGGGTTAGATTAAGGGTTAGGGTGAGGGTTAGGGTAAGGGTTAGGGTTAGGGTTAGGGTGAGTGTGAGGGATAAATTTAGGGTTAGGGTGAGGGTTATAGTTGGGGTGAGGGTTAGGGTTAGGGTTAGGGTGAGGGTTCAGGTGAGTGTGAGTGTTAGGGTGTGGGTGACGGTTAGGGTTAGGTTGAAGGATAAGGTTACGGTGAAGGTTAGGGTGAGGGTGAGGGTTAGGGTTAGGGTGAGTGATAGGGTGAGGGTATGGGTTAGGGTGAGGTTTAGGTTGAGGGTGAGGGTTAGGTTTAGCGTTAGGGTTAAGGCGAGAGTTAGGGTGAGGTTTAGGGTTAGGGTGAGTGTGAGGGTTAGGGTTAGGGTTAGGGTGATGTTTATGGTTAGAGTGTGGGTTAGGGATAGGTTTATGGTTAGGCGGAGGTTTAGGTTATAGTTAGGGTTCCAGTTAGGGTGAGTGTGAAGGTGAGTGTTAGGGTTAGGATTAGGGTTAGGGTTAGCGTTAGGCTGAGGGTGAGGGTGAGGGTGAGGGTGAGGCTGAGTGTTAGGGTTAGGGTAATGTTTAGGGTTAGGTTTAGATTGAGGGTTAGGGTTAGTGTTAGGATTAGGATTAGGGTGAGGATTATGGTTAGGGTTAGGGTGTGGGTTAGGGATAGGTTTATGGTTAGGGTTAGCATTAGGTTTAACATTAGGGTTAGAGTGAGGGTGAGGTTGAGGTTTAGGTTTAGGATTAGTTTTAGGGTTAGGGTGAGGCTGAGGTTGAGGATGAGTTTGAGGGTGAGGGTTAGGGTTAGGCTTAGGGTGAGGGCTAGAGTGAGGTTGAGGGTGAGTGTGAGGGTGCAGTTTTTAGTTAGGAAAGGGTTAGGGTTAGGGTTAGGTTTAGGGTGAGGATTAGGCTGAGGGTGAGGTTGAAGGTGAGGGTTAGGGTTAAGGTGAGGTTTAGGGTTAGGGTTAGGGTTAGTGTTAGGGTTAGGGTGATGTTTAGGGTGAGGGTGAGGATGAGGGTGAGGGTTGGGGTTAGGGTAATGTTTAGGGTTAGGGTTAGGTTGGGGGTTAGGTTTAGGGTTAGGATGAGGGTTAGGGTGAGGATTATGGCTAGAATTAGTGTGAGGGTTAGGTTTAGTGTGACGCTTAGGGTTAGGGTGAGGGTAAGCGTTAGGGTGAGGGTTAGGATCAGGTTGCAGGATAGGGTTAGTGTTAGGGTTAGGGTGAGCATTTGGATGAGGGTTAGGTGTAGGGTAAGGGTGTGGGTTAGTGTTAGGGTTGAGTTCAGTGTTAGCGTTAGGGTGAGGTGTAGGGTTAGGGTTAGGGTTAATGTGAGGATAAGGGACATATTGAGGGTTAGGGTGAGGGATAGGGTTAGTGTAAGGTTTAGGGTGAGTGTTTGTGTGAGGGTTAGGTTTAGTTTTAGGGTTACGTGAGGGTTAGGATGAGGGTAAGTTTTAGGGTGAGGTTTAGGGTGAGGTTGAGTATTAGGGTTAGCATTAGTGTTAGAGTGAGGGTTAGGGTTAGGTATAGCATTAGGCTTAGGATTAGGGTTAGGGTGAGGTTTAGGATTAGGGTTAAAATGAGGGAGAGGTTTAGGGTTAGCATTAGGTTTACGGTTACATTTAGAGTGAGGGTGAGGGTGAGGAATAGGGTTAGGATTAGGTTTAGGTTTAGGGTGAGGCTGAGGTTGAGGGTGAGGGTGAGGGTTAGGGTTAGGCTTAGGGTGAGGGCTAGGGTGAGGGCTAGGTTGAGGGCGAGGGTTAGCGTGAGAGTTAGGGTTTGGGTGAATGTTAGGATTACGGTTAGGTTGAGGGTGAGGGTGATGGTGAAGTTGAGGTTTAGGGTGTGGGTTAGGGTTAAGGTTATGGTGAGGGTAAGGGTTAGGGTGAGGTTTAGTGTGAGGGTTAGGGTTAGGGTGAGGATTATGGTGATGTTGAGTGTTAAGGTGACAGTGAGGGTTAGGGTGAGGGTGAGGTTTAGGTTTAGTGTTAGCATTAGTGTGAGGGTTAGGGTCAGGGTTAGGATTAGGGAAAGGGTTAAAGTGAGGGTTGGGGTTCGGGTTAGTTTTAGTGTTACTATGAGGATTAGGGTTAGTGTTAGGTTTATAGTGAAGGTAAGGGTTAAGGCTGAAAGGGTAGGTTTAGGGTAAGGGTGAGGGAGAGGGTGATGGTAAGGGTTAGGGTAAGGGTTAGGGTGAGGGTGAGGCTTAGTGTTAGCATTAATGTTAGGGTTAGGGTTAGAGTGAGTGTGAGGTTTAGGTTTAGGGTTAGGGTGAGGGTGAGGGTGAGGGTGAGGGTAATTTTAGGTTTAGGTTTAGGGTTATGGTTAGGATTAGTGTAAGGTTGAGGGCTAGTGTGAGGGTGAGGGTTAGGGTTTGGGTTAGGGTGAGGGTAAGGGTTAGGGTGAGGGGTACGGTGAGGTGTAGGGTTATGGTTAGGGTGAGGGTTAGGGTTAGCGTGAGGTTTATTGTGAGGTTTAGGGTTAGGGTGTGGGTTAAGGTTAGGGTGATGTTTAGGCTGAGGGTGAGCGTTAAGGTGTGAGTTAGGGTGAGGTTTAGGGTTAGTGGTAGGATTAGGGTTAGGGTGAGGGTGAGGTTTAGGGTTAGAAGAGGGTTAAATTGAGGGTCAGTTTTAGGGTTAGTGTTAAGGTTAGGGTTAGAATGAGCGTTAGGTTGAGGTTTAGGGTTAGGGTTAGGGTTAGGTTTAGGATGAGCGTTAGGCTGAGTGTTAGGGTTAGGGTTAGTGTGAGGGTTAGGGATAGGTTAGGGTTAGGGTTTGGGTTTGGTTATGGTGATGGTTAATTTTAGGTTTAGGGTTGGGTTCAGGTTTAGGCTGTGGGTTAGTGTTGGGGTTAGTGTGAGGGTTAGGTTTAGGGTTAGGTTTAGGGTGTGGACTGTGGTGAGGGTGAGGGTTATGGTGATCGTTAGGATTAGGGTTAGGGTTAGGTTCAGGTATAGGTTGAGGGTTAGGATTAGAGTAAGGACTTGGGTTGGGCTGAGGGTGAGGGAGATGTTGAGGGTGAGGGTTAGGGCTAGAGTGAGGGTTAGAGTGAGTGTGAGGGGGCGGGGAGAGTTTGGTTTTGGGTTAGAGTTAGGTTGAGGTTGAGGGTTAGGGTTAGGGTTAGCAATACGTTTAGGCTGAGGGTGAGGGTGAGTTTGAGGGTGAGGTTTAGGGTTAGGGTGAAGGTTAGGGTTAGGGTTAGGTTTAGGTTGAGGGTTAGGGTTAGGGTTAGTGTTAGGATGAGCGTTAGGCTCAGGGTTAAGATTAAGGTTAGTGTGAGGGTTAGGGTTAGGGTTAGGGTTAGGGTTTGGTTAGGGTGAAGTTTAGTTTTAGGTTTAGGGTTAGGATAAGGTTTAGGCTGAGTGTTAGGTTTAGGGTTTGGGTGAGGGTCAGGGTAAGGGTTAGGGTGAAGTTTAGGGTGAGGGTGAGGGTTAGGATTAGCTTTAGGGTTAGGATTAGGGTGAGGGTGAGGATGAGGGTTAGTGTTAGGGTGAGGGTTAGGGTTGGGGTTGGGGTGAGGGTTAGGGTTAGGGTTAGGATTGGGGTGAGGGTGAGGGTTAGGGTTAGAGTTAGGTTTAGGCTGAGGGTGAGGGTGAGGGTGACGTTGATGGTTAGGGTTATGTTTAGGGGGATGGTGAGGGTTAGGGTGAGGGTGAGGGTTAGAGTGAGTGTGAGGGTGAGGGTTTGCTTTATGTCAGGGTTATGGTTACGCTGAGGTTAGGGTTAGGGTTAGGGTTAGGGTTAGGGTTAGGGTTAGGGCAAGGGTTAGGTTGCGGGTTAGGGTTTGGGTGATGTTTAGTGTGAGGGAGAGGTTGAGGGTTCAAGTATGGGTGAGATTTAGGGTGTGGATGAAGTTTAGTGTTAGGTTGAGTTTTAGCGTTAGGTTTAGATTTAGTGTGAGGGTGAGGGTTAGGGCTAGGGTTAGGGTTAGGTTGAAGGTTAGTATTAGGGTTAGGGTTACTATGAGTGTTATGGTGAAGGGTAGGGTTAGGGTTAGGGTTAGGGTGAAGATTAGGGTGAGGTTGTAGGTGAGGGTTAGCGTTAGGTGCAGGGTTAGGGTGACTTTGAGGGTGAGGCTTAGTTTTAGGATTAGGGTTAGGGTTAGGAAGAGTGTTAGGGTTTCGGTGAGGGATCGGGTCAGGGTCCGGGTTAGAGTGTAGTTGAGGGTTATGTTTAGGGTGATTATTAGGGTTAGATTTAGATTTATGGTGAGGGTAAGTGTTAGGGTGAGGTTTAGTGTGAGGGTTAGGCTTAGGGTTAGGTTTAGGGTGAGGGTTAGGGATAGGTTTAGGGATAGGGTGAGGGTAAGTGTGAGGGTTAGTTTTGGTTAATGGTTAGAGTTAGGGTGAGGGTGAGGGTTAGTATTTGGGTTAGTATTAAAGTTAGCCTGATGGTGAGGGTGAGGGTTAGGTTCAGGGTGAGTGTTAGGGTTAGGGGTAGGTTTAGGGTGAGTGTTAGGGTTAGGGTTAGGTTTAGGATGAGCGTTAGGCTTAGGGTTAGGGTTTGGGTTAGTGTGAAGTTTAGGGTTAGTGTTAGTGTTAGTGTGAGGATTAGGGTTAGTTTTAGGTTTAGGATAACGGTTAGGTTGAGGGTTAGGTTTAGGGTTAGTGCGAGGGTTAGGTTTAGGGTTAGGGTTAGAGTCAGGGTAAAGGTTAGGGTTAGGGTTAGGGTGAGGGTGAGGGTAAAGGTTAGGGTGAGGGTTAGGGTTAGGGTGAGGGTTAGGATTAGGGTTAGCACTAGGTTTAGGCTGAGGGTGAGGTTGAGGATGAGGGTGAGGTTTACAGTTAGGTTGAGGGTTAGGGTTAGGATAAGGTTTAGGGTGAGGGTTAGGGTTAGGGTTAGGGTTAGGCTGAGGGTTAGTGTTAGGGATAGTGTTAGGTTTAGTGTGCGGTTAGGGTTAGGGTTAGGGTTAGGTTTAGGGTTTGGTTAAGGTGAAGTTTTGTTTTGGTTTAGGGTTAGGATAAGGTTTATCCTGAGGGTTATGGTTAGGGTTAGTGTGAAGATTAGGTTTAGGGTTAGGGTTAGGGTGTGGGCTAGTGTGAGGGTAAGTGTTAGGGTGAGAGTGAGTGTAAGGGTTTAGTTTAGGTAAGGGTTAAGGTAAGGTTAGGTTGAGGATTAGGGTGAGGTTGAGGTTTAAAGTGAGGGTTAGGGTTAGGTTTAGGGTTAGAGATAGGGTGAGGGTGAGGGTTAGGTTTAGTATTAGAGTTAGCCTGAGGGTGAGGGTGAGGGTTAGGGTTAGCGTGAGTTTTATGGGTAGGGTTACAGTTAGGGTGAGGGTTAGGATTAGGGTTAGGGTTAGGATGAGTGTTAGGCTGAGGGTTAAGTTTAGGGTTAGTGTGAGGATTAGGGTTAGGGTTAGGGTGAGGGTTAGGGTTAGGTTTAGGTTTAGGATAAGGGTTAGGTTGAGGGTTAGGTTTAGGGTTAGGGTTAGGGTTAGGGTTTGGGTCAGGGTAAAGGTTAGGGTGAGCATTAGGGCGAGGGTGAGGGTTAGGGTTAGTGTGAGGGTTGGGTGAGGGTTAAGGTGAGGGTTAGGGTGAGTGTTCACAATTGTTGTGAGAGTATGTTTTAGGGTGAGTGTGAGTGTTCAGTTGAGCTTGAGGGTTAGGATGAGGGTGAGGGTTAGGGTTACATTTAGTGTTAGGGAGAGGGGTAGGGTGATCATTACGGTTAGGATTAGGGTTAGAGTGAGGATGAGGGTGAGGATTAGGGTGTGGGCAAGTGTTATGGTTAGGGTTAGGGTTAGGGCTCAGGTGAAGGTGAGGGTTAGTGTGAGGGTGAGGGTTTCGTTTACCTTATGGTTAGGGTTAGGGTGAGGATTAGGTTGAGGGTGAGGGTTAAGCTGAGGTTAGGGTTAGGGTGAGGGTTAGGGTTAGGGTGATGACTGTTGTGAGAGTATGGTTTAGGGTGAGGGTGAGTGTTCAGGTGAGCTTGAGGGTTAGGATGAGGATGAGGGTTAGGGTTACATTTAGGGTTAGGGAGAGGTGTAGGGTGAGCATTATGGTTAGAATTAGTGTTAGAGTGAGGATGAGGGTGAGGGTTAGGGTTAGGGTTAGGGTTTGGTTAGGGTGAAGTTATGTTTTAGGTTTAGGGATAGGATAAGGTTTATCCTGAGGGTTATGGTTAGGTTAGAGTGAAGGTTAGGTTTAGGGTTTGGGTTAGGTTGTGGGCTAGGGTGAGGGTGAGGGTTAGGGTGAGGCTGTGGGTAAGGGTTTAGTTTAGGTAAGGGTTAAGGTAAGGTTGGTTGAGGATTTGGGTGAGGTTGAGGGTTAAGGTAAGAGTTAGGGTTAGGTTTATGGTTAGAGTTAGGGTGAGGGTGAGGGTTAGGTTTAGTATTAGAGTTAGCCTGAGGGTGAGGGTGAGGGTTAGGGTTAATGTGATGGTTAGGGTTAAGGTTAAGGTGAGTGTTAAGGTCAGGTTTAGGCATAAGATAAGGATTAGGTTTAGGGTTAGGGTGAGGGTTAGGTTTAGGTTTAGGGTTAGGGTTAGGGTCAGGGTAAAGGTTAGGGTGAGGGTTAGGGTGAGGGTGAGGGTGAAGATTAGGGTGAGCATTAGGGCGAGGGTGAGGGTTAGGGTTAGTGTGAGGGTTAGTGTGAGGGTTAGGGTGAGGGTAAGGGTTAGGGTGATGGTAAGGTTGAGGGTAAGTGTTAGTATTATGTTGTGGGTAAGGGTTAGGGTGAGCGTTAGAGTACGGATTAGGGTTAGGGTGGGGGTTAGGGTTAGGATTAAGTTGAGGGTTAGCGTTAGGGTGATGACTGTTGTGAGAGTATGGTTTAGGGTGAGAGTGAGTGTTCTGTTGAGCTTGAGGGTTAGGATGAGTTTGAGGGTTAGGGTTTCATTTAGGGTTAGGGAGAGGGTTAGTGTGAGCGTTATGGTTAGGATTAGGGTTAGAGTGAGGATGAGGGTGAGGGTTAGGGTGTGGGTAAGTGTTATGGTTATGGTTAGGGTTAGGGCTAGGGTAAGGGTGAGGGTTAGTGTGAGGTTGAGGGTTTCGTTTACCTTAGGATTAGGGTTAGGGTGATGTTTAGGGTGAGGGTGACTGTTCGGTGAGGGTGAGGGTGAGGGTGAGGGTGAGGGTTAGGGTTAGGTTTAGGTTGAGGGTGATTGTGAGGGTTAGGATTAGCAATAGGGTTAGGGTTAGGGTGAGGGTGAGGGTCAGTGTGCGGGTGATAGGGTTAGGGTTAGGGTTAGGGTGATGGTAAGGGATAGTGTGAGGGTTATGATTAGGGTTAGGGTTAGGGTGAGGGTAAGGGTTACGGTGAGGGTTAGGGTGAAGTTGAGGGTAAGGGATCGGGTTAGGGTTAGGGTGAGGGCTAGGGTGAGGGTGAGGGTTAGTGTGAGGGTTAGGGTGAGATTTTCTTTTAGGTCAGGGTTAGGTTTATGATGAGGATTAGCTTGAGAGTGAGGGTTAGGGTTAGGGTGAAGGTTAGTGTGAGGGTCAGGTTGAGGGTTAGGGTTTGTGTGATGTTTAGGGTGATGGAGAGGGTTAGGGTGAGGATGAGGATGAGGGTGAGGGTGACGGTTGGGGTGAGGGTGAAGTTTAAGGTGTGGTTGAGGATTAGGGTTAGGGTTAGGGTTACGGTTATGGTGAGGGTAAGGTATAGGGTGAGGTTTATTGTGAGGATGAATGTTAGGGTTAGTGTTAGGGTTATGGTGAGGTTTAGGGTGAGGGTTAGGGTTTGGTTTAGGGTTAGTTTGAGGGTGAGGTATAGGATGAGTGTTAGGGTGAGGGTTAGGGATATGGTTTGGCTGAGGGTGAGGGTGACTGTAAGAGTGAGGGTTGTTAGGGTGAGGGTTAGGGTTAGGGTGAGGGTGAGGGTGAGGGTTAGGGTGAGGCTATGGGTTAGGTTGAGAATTAGTGTAAGGGTGAGGGTTAGGGTTAGCATTAGGGTTAGTGTGAGGGTTAGGGTTAAGGTTAGGGATAGGATGAGGATTAGGGTTAGGGTTAGGTTTAGGGTGAGGGTTAGGCTGCGGGATAGGGTTAGGGATAGAATGACTGTTATGTTTACTGTGAGGATTAGGGTTAGAGTGAGGTTCAGGTTTAGTGTGAGGTTTAGGTTTAAGGTTAGGGTTAGGATGAGTGTTAGGGTTAGGTTGAGGGGTAGGGGGAGGGGAAAGGCTAGGGTTAGGGTTAGTGTGAGGGTTAGTGTTAGGATGAGGGTTAGGTTTAGGGTACAGGTTATGGTTAAAGTAAGGGTTAAGGTGAGGGCTAGCGTTAGGGTTAGGGTGAGGGTCAGGGTGAGGTTTAGGTTAAGGTTGAGGGTTAGGTTTAGGGTGAGGGTTAGGTTTAGGGTGAGTGTTAGGGTGATGGTGAGGATCAGGGTGAGGGTGACGGTTAGGTTTAGAGTTAGGGTTAGGGTGAGTGTTAGGATTAGTGTTAGCTTTAGGGTGAGAGTTAGGGTGAGGTGTCGTGATATGGTAAGAGTGAGGTTTAGGGTTAGTGTGAAAGTTAGGGTTAGGGTTAGGTTTAGCTTGAGGATAATGTTTAGGGTGAGGGTTAGTTTGAGGATGAGGTTTAGGGTGAGCGTTAGGGTTAGGTTTAGTGTAAGGATTAGGGTTAAGGTGATGTTTAGGGTGAGGTTGAGGTTTAGTGTGAGGGTGAGGGTGAGGTTGAGGGTGAGGGGTAGGATGAGGGTGAGAGTGAGGTTTGTTTAGCATTAAGGTTAGAGTTAGGGTTAGGCTGAGGGTGAGGGGGAAAGAGAGGGTGAGGGTCAGGGTGAGGGTGAGGGTTAGAATGAGGGTGAGGGTAAGGTTGAGGGTAAGTGTTAGGATTAGGGTTAGGGTGAGTTTTGGGATTAGGGTTAGAGTTATTGTTTGGGTTAGGATTATGGTTAGGATGAGGGTGAGGGTTATTGTTAGAGTTAGGGTTAGGGTTAGGGTGATGGTGGGGTTGACGGTCAGGGTTATTATTAGGGTTATGTTTAGGTTAAGGCTGAGGAAGGGGAGGTTGAGGCTGATGTTTAGGGTTAAATTTAGGGTTAGGTTGAGGGCTTGTGTGAGGGTGAGGGTTAGGCTGAGGGTGAGGGTGAGGGTTTCGGTTAAGTAAAGGTTGGGGTTAGGGTGAAGATTAGGGTGAGGATGAGGATTAAGCTGAGGTTAGGTTCAGGGTCAGCGTTAGGGTTAGAGTGAGACTTAGGGTTAGGGTGATGTTTAGGGTGAGGGTGAGGTTTAGGGTTCTGGTGAGAGGGAAGGTGAGGGTTAGGGTTAAGTTTAGGTTTAGGGTGAGTGTGAAGTTTAGGATTAGGAATAGGATTAGGGTTAGGGTTAAGCTGAGGGTGAGGGTCAGGGTGAGAGTGAAGGTTAGGGTCAGGTAAGGGTTAGGATTAGAGTGAGTGTTATGGTTAGTGTGAGGGTTTTGGTTAGGGTTAGGTTGAGGGTTAGTGTTAGGGTGAGAATAAGCGTTAGGGTGTGGGTTAGGGTGAATGTGAGTGTATGGATTAGGGTCTGTGTTAGGTTTAGGGTGAGGGTTAGGGTTTGGGTGATGTTTAGAGTGAGGTGAGGGTTAGGCTGAGGATGAGGGTTTAGTTGAGGGTGAGGGTTCGTTTGAGGGTGAGGGTTAGGGTGTGGGTGAGGATTAGGGTTAGGGTGAGGTTTAGCATTAGGGGTAGGGTTAGTGTTAGGTTGAGGGTTAGGGTTAGCGTTAGGGTTAGGATGAGGGGTAGGGAGAGGGTAGGGTTAGATTTAGGGTAGGTTTCGGGTGAGTGTGAGGGTTAGGTTGAGGCTGAGGGTGAGCGTTAGGGTTAGAGTTAGGATGAGGGTTAGGCTGACGGTGAGGTTTAGGCTTAGGGTTAGGGTAAGGGTTAGGGTGACTGTGAGGGTTAGCTTTAGGATGAGGATTAGGGTTAGTGTTATCGTTAGGGTTAGGGTTAGGGTGAGTGTTAAGGTGAGGATTAGGGTTAGTGTTGGGGTGAGGGTTAGGGTGAGGGTTAGGTTTAGAGTTAGAGTTAGTGTGAGGATAAGGGTTAGGTAGAGGTTAAGGGTGAAGGGAAGGATGAGGGTGAGGGTTAGGGTGAGGGTGATGGTTATGGTTAGGTTTAGATTTAGGGTGAGAATGAGGTTAAGGGTTAGGTTTTGGATTAGGGTTAGGCTTAGGCTGAGGGTGAGGTTGAGGGTCAGGGTGAGGGTTAAGTTTAGTGTGAGTGTTAGGGTTAGGGTTAGGGTTAAGGTTAGGTTGAGGGTTAGGGTTAGGGTTAGGATTAGGATAAGGGTTAGGCTGAAGGTTAGGTTTAGGTTTAGGGTGAGGGTAAGGTTTAGGGTGAGGTTTATGGTGAGGTTGAGGGTTAGGATTAGTCTTAGGGTTAGGGTGAGGGTTAGGG